>NW_025957573.1:0-31567 GCF_023159225.1 Perognathus longimembris pacificus
TTGAAAAAAAATACGCATCGTGCTGTGCTGTTTCTGTTTGCTTGAGTGCATTCACGCGCTCTCGCTTTCTCCACTTTACAATTTTTTTGTTATTATTTATCTATTCCTGAGAGTTTATCTTATTTTTTATTTGTTTATTTAAATGAAGTCGACCAGTTGCCTGCCCTTCCTTCCATTATCCGTCACCGAGAGAAACTGAACAAAGTTCTGAGGTCGACCTTGTAAAGATAAGGATTCAGGTCTGTCTGCTGTTTACCTTTGCTCCTGCGCCCACTGCCCTTCTCTCCACATTTATGTGTTTGTTTGTTTGTCTATCTAATCTTTTGGGTTTTTATTTCTAATGAGGTCGACCAGTTGTCTATTTATTATTTTTTTTACTACGCATCAAGCTGCGCTGCTTGTCTTTGCTCCTGTGTGCTCGCGCACTCTCGCCTTTTCCACTTATTTTTATTTTTGATTTATTTTGTCAATTTAAAAAAATACGCATCGTGCTGTGCTGTTTGTGTTTGCTTGAGTGCATTCGCGCGCTCTCGCTTTCTCCACTTTACAATTTTTTTGTTATTATTTATCTATTCCTGAGAGTTTATCTTATTTTTTATTTGTTTATTTAAATGAAGTCGACCAGTTGCCTGCCCTTCCTTCCATTATCCGTCACCGAGACAAACTGAACAAAGTTCTGAGGTCGACCTTGTAAAGATAAGGATTCAGGTCTGTCTGCTGTTTACCTTTGCTCCTGCGCGCACTGCCCTTCTCTCCACATTTATGTGTTTGTTTGTTTGTCTATCTAATCTTTTGGGTTTTTATTTCTAATGAGGTCGACCAGTTGTCTATTTATTATTTTTTTTACTACGCATCAAGCTGCGCTGCTTGTCTTTGCTCCTGTGTGCTCGCGCACTCTCGCCTTTTCCACTTATTTTTATTTTTGATTTATTTTGTCAATTTAAAAAAAATACGCATCGTGCTGTGCTGTTTGTGTTTGCTTGAGTGCATTCGCGCTCTCGCTTTCTCCACTTTACAATTTTTTTGTTATTATTTATCTATTCCTGAGAGTTTATCTTATTTTTTATTTGTTTATTTAAATGAAGTCGACCAGTTGCCTGCCCTTCCTTCCATTATCCGTCACCGAGACAAACTGAACAAAGTTCTGAGGTCGACCTTGTAAAGATAAGGATTCAGGTCTGTCTGCTGTTTACCTTTGCTCCTGCGCGCACTGCCCTTCTCTCCACATTTATGTGTTTGTTTGTTTGTCTATCTAATCTTTTGATTTTTTATTTCTAATGAGGTCGACCAGTTGTCTATTTATTATTTTTTTTACTACGCATCAAGCTGCGCTGCTTGTCTTTGCTCCTGTGTGCTCGCGCACTCTCGCCTATTCCACTTATTTTTATTTTTGATTTATTTTTGATTTATTTTGTCAATTTAAAAAAAAAACGCATCGTGCTGTGCTGTTTGTGTTTGCTTGAGAGCATTCGCACGCTCTCGCTTTCTCCACTTTACAATTTTTTTGTTATTATTTATCTATTCCTGAGAGTTTATCTTATTTTTTATTTGTTTATTTAAATGAAGTCGACCAGTTGCCTGCCCTTCCTTCCATTATCCGTCACCGAGACAAACTGAACAAAGTTCTGAGGTCGACCTTGTAAAGATAAGGATTCAGGTCTGTCTGCTGTTTACCATTGCTCTTGCGCGCACTGCCCTTCTCCCACATTTATGTGTTTGTTTGCTTGTCTATCTAATCTTTTGGGTTTTTATTTCTAATGAGGTCGACCAGTTGTCTATTTATTATTTTTTTTACTACGCATCAAGCTGCGCTGCTTGTCTTTGCTCCTGTGTGCTCGCGCACTCTCGCCTTTTCCACTTATTTTTATTTTAGATTTATTTTTGATTTATTTTGTCAATTTAAAAAAAATACGCATCGTGCTGTGCTGTTTCTGTTTGCTTGAGTGCATTCACGCGCTCTCGCTTTCTCCACTTTACAATTTTTTCGTTATTATTTATCTATTCCTGAAGTTTATCTTATTTTTTATTTGTTTATTTAAATGAAGTCGACCAGTTGCCTGCCCTTCCTTCCATTATCCGTCACCGAGAGAAACTGAACAAAGTTCTGAGGTCGACCTTGTAAAGATAAGGATTCAGGTCTGTCTGCTGTTTACCTTTGCTCCTGCGCCCACTGCCCTTCTCTCCACATTTATGTGTTTGTTTGTTTGTCTATCTAATCTTTTGGGTTTTTATTTCTAATGAGGTCGACCAGTTGTCTATTTATTATTTTTTTTACTACGCATCAAGCTGCGCTGCTTGTCTTTGCTCCTGTGTGCTCGCGCACTCTCGCCTTTTCCACTTATTTTTATTTTTGATTTATTTTGTCAATTTAAAAAAAATACGCCTCGTGCTGTGCTGTTTGTGTTTGCTTGAGTGCATTCGCGCGCTCTCGCTTTCTCCACTTTACAATTTTTTTGTTATGATTTATCTATTCCTGAGAGTTTATCTTATTTTTTATTTGTTTATTTAAATGAAGTCGACCAGTTGCCTGCCCTTCCTTCCATTATCCGTCACCGAGACAAACTGAACAAAGTTCTGAGGTCGACCTTGTAAAGATAAGGATTCAGGTCTGTCTGCTGTTTACCTTTGCTCCTGCGCGCACTGCCCTTCTCTCCACATTTATGTGTTTGTTTGTTTGTCTATCTAATCTTTTGGGTTTTTATTTCTAATGAGGTCGACCAGTTGTCTATTTATTATTTTTTTTACTACGCATCAAGCTGCGCTGCTTGTCTTTGCTCCTGTGTGCTCGCGCACTCTCGCCTTTTCCACTTATTTTTATTTTTGATTTATTTTGTCAATTTAAAAAAAATACGCATCGTGCTGTGCTGTTTGTGTTTGCTTGAGTGCATTCACGCGCTCTCGCTTTCCCCACTTTACAATTTTTTTGTTATTATTTATCTATTCCTGAAGTTTATCTTATTTTTTATTTATTTATTTAAATGAAGTCGACCAGTTGCCTGCCCTTCCTTCCATTATCCGTCACCGAGAGAAACTGAACAAAGTTCTGAGGTCGACCTTGTAAAATAAGGATTCAAGTCTGTCTGCTGTTTACCTTTGCTCCTGCGCACTGCCCTTCTCTCCACATTTATGTGTTTTTTTGTTTGTCTATCTAATCTTTTGGGTTTTTATTTCTAATGAGGTCGACCAGTTGTCTATTTATTATTTTTTTTAGTACGCATCAAGATGCGCTGCTTGTCTTTGCTCCTGTGTGCTCGCGCACTCTCGCCTTTTCCACTTATTTTTATTTTAGATTTATTTTGTCAATTAAAAAAAAATACGCATCGTGCTGTGCTGTTTGTGTTTGCTTGAGTGCATTCGCGCGCTCTCGCTTTCTCCACTTTACAATTTTTTTGTTATGATTTATCTATTCCTGAGAGTTTATCTTATTTTTTATTTGTTTATTTAAATGAAGTCGACCAGTTGCCTGCCCTTCCTTCCATTATCCGTCACCGAGACAAACTGAACAAAGTTCTGAGGTCGACCTTGTAAAGATAAGGATTCAGGTCTGTCTGCTGTTTACCTTTGCTCCTGCGCGCACTGCCCTTCTCTCCACATTTATGTGTTTGTTTGTTTGTCTATCTAATCTTTTGGGTTTTTATTTCTAATGAGGTCGACCAGTTGTCTATTTATTATTTTTTTTACTACGCATCAAGCTGCGCTGCTTGTCTTTGCTCCTGTGTGCTCGCGCACTCTCGCCTTTTCCACTTATTTTTATTTTTGATTTATTTTGTCAATTTAAAAAAAATACGCATCGTGCTGTGCTGTTTGTGTTTGCTTGAGTGCATTCGCGCGCTCTCGCTTTCTCCACTTTACAATTTTTTTGTTATTATTTATCTATTCCTGAGAGTTTATCTTATTTTTTATTTGTTTATTTAAATGAAGTCGACCAGTTGCCTGCCCTTCCTTCCATTATCCGTCACCGAGACAATCTGAACAAAGTTCTGAGGTCGACCTTGTAAAGATAAGGATTCAGGTCTGTCTGCTGTTTACTTTTGCTCCTGCGCGCACTGCCCTTCTCTCCACATTTATGTGTTTGTTTGTTTGTCTATCTAATCTTTTGGGTTTTTATTTCTAATGAGGTCGACCAGTTGTCTATTCATTATTTTTTTTACTACGCATCAAGCTGCGCTGCTTGTCTTTGCTCCTGTGTGCTCGCGCACTCTCGCCTTTTCCACATATTTTTATTTTTGATTTATTTTTGATTTATTTTGTCAATTTAAAAAAAATACGCATCGTGCTGTGCTGTTTGTGTTTGCTTGAGTGCATTCGCGCGCTCTCGCTTTCTCCACTTTACAATTTTTTTGTTATGATTTATCTATTCCGTAGAGTTTATCTTATTTTTTATTTGTTTTTTTAAATGAAGTCGTCCAGTTGCCTGCCCTTCCTTCCATTATCCTTCCCCGAGACAAACTGAACAAAGTTCTGAGGTCGACCTTGTAAAGATAAGGATTCAGGTCTGTCTGCTGTTTACCTTTGCTCCTGCGCGCACTGCCCTTCTCTCCACATTTATGTGTTTTGTTTGTTTGTCTATCTAATCTTTTGGGTTGTTATTTATAATGAGGTCGACCAGTTTTCTATTTATTATTTCTTTTACTACGCATCAAGCTGCGCTGCTTGTCTTTGCTCCTGTGTGCTCGCGCACTCTCGCCTTTTCCACTTATTTTTATTTTTGATTTATTTTTGATTTAATTTGTCAATTTAAAAAAAATACGCTTCGTGCTGTGCTGTTTGTGTTTGCTTGAGTGCATTCACGCGCTCTCGCTTTCTCCACTTTACAATTTTTTTGTTATGATTTATCTATTCCTGAGAGTTTATCTTATTTTTTATTTGTTTATTTAAATGAAGTCGACCAGTTGCCTGCCCTTCCTTCCATTATTCGTCACCGAGACAAACTGAACAAAGTTCTGAGGTCGACCTTGTAAAGATTAGGATTCAGGTCTGTCTGCTGTTTACCTTTGCTCCTGCGCGCACTGCCCTTCTCTCCACATTTATGTGTTTGTTTGTTTGTCTATCTAATCTTTTGGGTTTTTATTTCTAATGAGGTCGACCAGTTGTATATTTATTATTTTTTTTAGTACGCATCAAGCTGCGCTGCTTGTCTTTGCTCCTGTGTGCTCGCGCACTCTCGACTTTTCCACTTATTTTTATTTTTGATTTATTTTTGATTTATTTTGTCAATTTTTAAAAAAAATACGCATCGTGCTGTGCTGTTTGTGTTTGCTTGAGTGCATTCGCGCGCTCTCGATTTCCCACTTTACAATTTTTTTGTTATTATTTATCTATTCCTGAGAGTTTATCTTATTTTTTATTTGTTTATTTAAATGAAGTCGACCAGTTGCCTGCCCTTCCTTCCATTATCCGTCATCGAGACAAACTGAACAAAGTTCTGAGGTCGACCTTGTAAAGATAAGGATTCAGGTCTGTCTGCTGTTTACCTTTGCTCCTGCGCGCACTGCCCTTCTCTCCACATTTATGTGTTTGTTTGTTTGTCTATCTAATCTTTTGGGTTTTTATTTCTAATGAGGTCGACCAGTTGTCTATTTATTATTTTTTTTACTACGCATCAAGCTGCGCTGCTTGTCTTTGCTCCTGTGTGCTCGCGCACTCTCGCCTTTTCCACTTATTTTTATTTTAGATTTATTTTTGATTTATTTTGTCAATTTAAAAAAAAATACGCATCGTGCTGTGCTGTTTCTGTTTGCTTGAGTGCATTCACGCGCTCTCGCTTTCTCCACTTTACAATTTTTTTGTTATTATTTATCTATTCCTGAAGTTTATCTTATTTTTTATTTGTTTATTTAAATGAAGTCGACCAGTTGCCTGCCCTTCCTTCCATTATCCGTCACCGAGAGAAACTGAACAAAGTTCTGAGGTCGACCTTGTAAAGATAAGGATTCAGGTCTGTCTGCTGTTTACCTTTGCTCCTGCGCCCACTGCCCTTCTCTCCACATTTATGTGTTTGTTTGTTTGTCTATCTAATCTTTTGGGTTTTTATTTCTAATGAGGTCGACCAGTTGTCTATTTATTATTTTTTTTACTACGCATCAAGCTGCGCTGCTTGTCTTTGCTCCTGTGTGCTCGCGCACTCTCGCCTTTTCCACTTATTTTTATTTTTGATTTATTTTGTCAATTTAAAAAAAATACGCATCGTGCTGTGCTGTTTGTGTTTGCTTAGTGCATTCGCGCGCTCTCGCTTTCTCCACTTTACAATTTTTTTGTTATGATTTATCTATTCCTGAGAGTTTATCTTATTTTTTATTTGTTTATTTAAATGAAGTCGACCAGTTGCCTGCCCTTCCTTCCATTATCCGTCACCGAGACAAACTGAACAAAGTTCTGAGGTCGACCTTGTAAAGATAAGGATTCAGGTCTGTCTGCTGTTTACCTTTGCTCCTGCGCGCACTGCCCTTCTCTCCACATTTATGTGTTTGTTTGTTTGTCTATCTAATCTTTTGGGTTTTTATTTCTAATGAGGTCGACCAGTTGTCTATTTATTATTTTTTTTACAACGCATCAAGCTGCGCTGCTTGTCTTTGCTCCTGTGTGCTCGCGCACTCTCGCCTTTTCCACTTATTTTTATTTTTGATTTATTTTTGATTTATTTTGTCAATTTAAAAAAAAAAAACGCATCGTGCTGTGCTGTTTGTGTTTGCTTGAGTGCATTCGCACGCTCTCGCTTTCTCCACTTTACAATTTTTTTGTTATTATTTATCTATTCCTGAGAGTTTATCTTATTTTTTATTTGTTTATTTAAATGAAGTCGACCAGTTGCCTGCCATTTCTTCCATTATCCCTCACCGAGACAAACTGAACAAATTCTGAGGTCGACCTTGTAAAGATAAGGATTCAGGTCCGTCTGCTGTTTACCATTGCTCTTGCGCGCACTGCCCTTTTCCCACATTTATGTGTTTGTTTTCTTGTCTATCTAATCTTTTGGGTTTTTATTTCTAATGAGGTCGACCAGTTGTCTATTTATTATTTTTTTTTTACTACGCATCAAGCTGCGCTGCTTGTCTTTGCTACTGTGTGCTCGAGCACTCTCGCCTTTTCCACTTATTTTTATTTTTGATTTATTTTTGATTTATTTTGTCAATTTAAAAAAAAATACGCATCGTGCTGTGCTGTTTGTGTTTGCTTGAGTGCATTCGCGCGCTCTCGCTTTCTCCACTTTACAAGTTTTTTGTTATTATTTCTCTATTCCTGAGAGTTTATCTTATTTTTTATTTGTTTATTTAAATGAAGTCGACCAGTTGCCTGCCCTTCCTTCCATTATCCGTCACCGAGACAAACTGAACAAAGTTCTGAGGTCGACCTTGTAAAGATAAGGATTCAGGTCTGTCTGCTGTTTACCTTTGCTCCTGCGCGCACTGCCCTTCTCTCCACATTTATGTGTTTGTTTGTTTGTCTATCTAATCTTTTGGGTTTTTATTTCTAATGAGGTCAACCAGGTGTATATTTATTATTTTTTTTACTACGCATCAAGATGCGCTGCTTGTCTTTGCTCCTGTGTGCTCCCGCACTCTCGCCTTTTCCACTTATTTTTATTTTAGATTTATTTTTCATTTATTTTGTCAATTTAAAAAAATACGCATCGTGCTGTGCTGTTTGTGTTTGCTTGAGTGCATTCACGCGCTCTCGCTTTCTCCACTTTACAATTTTTTTGTTATGATTTATCTATTCCTGAGAGTTTATCTTATTTTTTATTTGTTTATTTAAATGAAGTCGACCAGTTGCCTGCCCTTCCTTCCATTATCCGTCACCGAGACAAACTGAACAAAGTTCTGAGGTCGACCTTGTAAAGATAAGGATTCAGGTCTGTCTGCTGTTTACCTTTGCTCCTGCGCGCACTGCCCTTCTCTCCACATTTATGTGTTTGTTTGTTTGTCTATCTAATCTTTTGGGTTTTTATTTCTAATGAGGTCGACCAGTTGTCTATTTATTATTTTTTTTACTACGCATCAAGCTGCGCTGCTTGTCTTTGCTCCCGTGTGCTCGCGCACTCTCGCCTTTTCCACATATTTTTATTTTTGATTCATTTTTGATTTATTTTGTAAATTTTAAAAAAAAATACGCATCGTGCTGTGCTGTTTGTGTTTGCTTGAGTGCATTCGCGCGCTCTCGCTTTCTCCACTTTACAAGTTTTTTGTTATTATTTCTCTATTCCTGAGAGTTTATCTTATTTTTTATTTGTTTATTTAAATGAAGTCGACCAGTTGCCTGCCCTTCCTTCCATTATTCGTCACCGAGACAAACTGAACAAAGTTCTGAGGTCGACCTTGTAAAGATTAGGATTCAGGTCTGTCTGCTGTTTACCTTTGCTCCTGCGCGCACTGCCCTTCTCTCCACATTTATGTGTTTGTTTGTTTGTCTATCTAATCTTTTGGGTTTTTATTTCTAATGAGGTCGACCAGTTGTCTATTTATTATTTTTTTTACTACGCATCAAGCTGCGCTGCTTGTCTTTGCTCCTGTGTGCTCGCGCACTCTCGACTTTTCCACTTATTTTAATTTTGATTTATTTTTGATTTATTTTGTCAATTTAAAAAAAATACGCATCGTGCTGTGCTGTTTGTGTTTGCTTGAGTGCATTCTCGCGCTCTGGATTTCTCCACTTTACAAGTTTTTTGTTATTATTTATCTATTCCTGAGAGTTTATCTTATTTTTTATTTGTTTATTTAAATGAAGTCGACCAGTTGCCTGCCCTTCCTTCCATTATCCGTCACCGAGACAAACTGAACAAAGTTCTGAGGTCGACCTTGTAAAGATAAGGATTCAGGTCTGTCTGCTGTTTACCTTTGCTCCTGCGCGCACTGCCCTTCTCTCCACATTTATGTGTTTGTTTGTTTGTCTATCTAATCTTTTGGGTTTTTATTTCTAATGAGGTCGACCAGTTGTCTATTTATTATTTTTTTTACTACGCATCAAGCTGCGCTGCTTGTCTTTGCTCCTGTGTGCTCGCGCACTCTCGCCTTTTCCACTTATTTTTATTTTAGATTTATTTTTGATTTATTTTGTCAATTTAAAAAAAATACGCATCGTGCTGTGCTGTTTGTGTTTGCTTGAGTGCATTCGCGCGCTCTCGCTTTCTCCACTTTACAATTTTTTTGTTATTATTTATCTATTCCTGAGAGTTTATCTTATTTTTTATTTGTTTATTTAAATGAAGTCGACCAGTTGCCTGCCCTTCCTTCCATTATCCGTCACCGAGACAAACTGAACAAAGTTCTGAGGTCGACCTTGTAAAGATAAGGATTCAGGTCTGTCTGCTGTTTACCTTTGCTCCTGCGCGCACTGCCCTTCTCTCCACATTTATGTGTTTGTTTGTTTGTCTATCTAATCTTTTGGGTTTTTATTTCTAATGAGGTCGACCAGTTGTCTATTTATTATTTTTTTTACTACGCATCAAGCTGCGCTGCTTGTCTTTGCTCCTGTGTGCTCGCGCACTCTCGCCTTTTCCACTTATTTTTATTTTTGATTCATTTTGTCAATTTAAAAAAAAATACGCATCGTGCTGTGCTGTTTGTGTTTGCTTGAGTGCATTCGCGCGCTCTCGCTTTCTCCACTTTACAATTTTTTTGATTTTATTTATCTATTCCTGAGAGTTTATCTTATTTTTTATTAGTTTATTTAAATGAAGTCGACCAGTTGCCTGCCCTACCTTCCATTATCCGTCACCGAGACAAACTGAACAAATTTCTGAGGTCGACCTTGTAAAGATAAGGATTCAGGTCTGTCTGCTGTTTACCTTTGCTCCTGCGCACACTGGCCTTCTCTCCACATTTATGTGTTTGTTTGTCTATCTAATCTTTTGGGTTTTTATTTCTAATGAGGTCGACCAGTTGTCTATTTATTATTTTTTTTACTACGCATCAAGCTGCGCTGCTTGTCTTTGCTCCTGTGTGCTCGCGCACTCTCGCCTTTTCCACTTATTTTTATTTTTGATTTATTTTTGATTTATTTTGTCAATTTAAAAAAAAAACGCATCGTGCTGTGCTGTTTGTGTTTGCTTGAGTGCATTCGCACGCTCTCGCTTTCTCCACTTTACAATTTTTTTGTTATTATTTATCTATTCCTGAGAGTTTATCTTATTTTTTATTTGTTTATTTAAATGAAGTCGACCAGTTGCCTGCCCTTCCTTCCATTATCCGTCACCGAGACAAACTGAACAAAGTTCTGAGGTCGACCTTGTAAAGATAAGGATTCAGGTCTGTGTGCTGTTTACCATTGCTCTTGCGCGCACTGCCCTTCTCTCCACATTTATGTGTTTGTTTGCTTGTCTATCTAATCTTTTGGGTTTTTATTTCTAATGAGGTCGGCCAGTTGTCTATTTATTATTTTTTTTACTACGCATCAAGCTGCGCTGCTTGTCTTTGCTCCTGTGTGCTCGCGCACTCTCGCCTTTTCCACTTATTTTTATTTTTGATTCATTTTGTCAATTTAAAAAAAAATACGCATCGTGCTGTGCTGTTTGTGTTTGCTTGAGTGCATTCGCGCGCTCTCGCTTTCTCCACTTTACAATTTTTTTGATATTATTTATCTATTCCTGAGAGTTTATCTTATTTTTTATTAGTTTATTTAAATGAAGTCGACCAGTTGCCTGCCCTTCCTTCCATTATCCGTCACCGAGACAAACTGAACAAAGTTCTGAGGTCGACCTTGTAAAGATAAGGATTCAGGTCTGTCTGCTGTTTACCTTTGCTCCTGCGCGCACTGCCCTTCTCTCCACATTTATGTGTTTGTTTGTTTGTCTATCTAATCTTTTGGGTTTTTATTTCTAATGAGGTAGACCAGTTGTCTATTTATTATTTTTTTTACTACGCATCAAGTTGCGCTGCTTGTCTTTGCTCCTGTGTGCTCGCGCACTCTCGCCTTTTCCACTTATTTTTATTTTAGATTTATTTTTGATTTATTTTGTCAATTTAAAAAAAATACGCATCTTGCTGTGCTGTTTCTGTTTGCTTGAGTGCATTCACGCGCTCTCGCTTTCTCCACTTTACAATTTTTTTGTTATTATTTATCTATTCCTGAAGTTTATCTTATTTTTTATTTGTTTATTTAAATGAAGTCGACCAGTTGCCTGCCCTTCCTTCCATTATCCGTCACCGAGAGAAACTGAACAAAGTTCTGAGGTCGACCTTGTAAAGATAAGGATTCAGGTCTGTCTGCTGTTTACCTTTGCTCCTGCGCGCACTGCCCTTCTCTCCACATTTATGTGTTTGTTTGTTTGTCTATCTAATCTTTTGGGTTTTTATTTCAAATGAGGTCGACCAGTTGTCTATTTATTATTTTTTTTACTACGCATCAAGCTGCGCTGCTTGTCTTTGCTCCTGTGTGCTCGCGCACTCTCGCCTTTTCCACTTATTTTTATTTTTGATTTATTTTGTCAATTTAAAAAAAATACGCATCGTGCTGTGCTGTTTGTGTTTGCTTGAGTGCATTCTCGCGCTCTCGCTTTTTCCACTTTACAATTTTTTTGTTATTATTTATCTATTCCTGAGAGTTTATCTTATTTTTTATTTGTTTATTTAAATGAAGTCGACCAGTTGCCTGCCCTTCCTTCCATTATCCGTCACCGAGACAAACTGAACAAAGTTCTGAGGTCGACCTTGTAAAGATAAGGATTCAGGTCTGTCTGCTGTTTACCTTTGCTCCTGCGCGCACTGCCCTTCTCTCCACATTTATGTGTTTGTTTGTCTATCTAATCTTTTGGGTTTTTATTTCTAATGAGGTCGACCAGTTGTCTATTTATTATTTTTTTTACTACGCATCAAGCTGCGCTGCTTGTCTTTGCTCCTGTGTGCTCGCGCACTCTCGCCTTTTCCACTTATTTTTATTTTTGATTTATTTTTGATTTATTTTGTCAATTTAAAAAAAAATACGCATCGTGCTGTGCTGTTTGTGTTTGCTTGAGTGCATTCGCGCGCTCTCGCTTTCTCCACTTTACAAGTTTTTTGTTATTATTTCTCTATTCCTGAGAGTTTATCTTATTTTTTATTTGTTTATTTAAATGAAGTCGACCAGTTGCCTGCCCTTCCTTCCATTATCCGTCACCGAGACAAACTGAACAAAGTTCTGAGGTCGACCTTGAAAAGATAAGGATTCAGGTCTGTCTGCTGTTTACCTTTGCCCCTGCGCGCACTGCCCTTCTCTCCACATTTATGTGTTTGTTTGTTTGTCTATCAAATCTTTTGGGTTTTTATTTCTAATGAGGTCAACCAGTTGTCTATTTATTATTTTTTTTACTACGCATCAAGATGCGCTGCTTGTCTTTGCTCCTGTGTGCTCGCGCACTCTCGCCTTTTCCACTTATTTTTATTTTAGATTTATTTTTCATTTATTTTGTCAATTTAAAAAAAATACGCATCGTGCTGTGCTGTTTGTGTTTGCTTGAGTGCATTCGCGCGCTCTCGCTTTCTCCACTTTACAATTTTTTTGTTATGATTTATCTATTCCTGAGAGTTTATCTTATTTTTTATTTGTTTATTTAAATGAAGTCGACCAGTTGCCTGCCCTTCCTTCCATTATCCGTCACCGAGACAAACTGAACAAAGTTCTGAGGTCGACCTTGTAAAGATAAGGATTCAGGTCTGTCTGCTGTTTACTTTTGCTCCTGCGCGCACTGCCCTTCTCTCCACATTTATGTGTTTGTTTGTTTGTCTATCTAATCTTTTGGGTTTTTATTTCTAATGAGGTCGACCAGTTGTCTATTCATTATTTTTTTTACTACGCATCAAGCTGCGCTGCTTGTCTTTGCTCCTGTGTGCTCGCGCACTCTCGCCTTTTCCACATATTTTTATTTTTGATTTATTTTGTAAATTTTAAAAAAAAATACGCATAGTGCTGTGCTGTTTGTGTTTGATTGAGTGCATTCGCGCGCTCTCGCTTTCTCCACTTTACAATTTTTTTGTTATGATTTATCTATTCCTGAGAGTTTATCTTATTTTTTATTTCTTTATTTAAATGAAGTCGACCAGTTGCCTGCCCTTCCTTCCATTATTCGTCACCGAGACAAACTGAACAAAGTTCTGAGGTCGACCTTGTAAAAATTAGGATTCAGGTCTGTCTGCTGTTTACCTTTGCTCCTGCGCGCACTGCCCTTCTCTCCACATTTATGTGTTTGTTTGTTTGTCTATCTAATCTTTTGGGTTTTTATTTCTAATGAGGTCGACCAGTTGTCTATTTATTATTTTTTTTACTACGCATCAAGCTGCGCTGCTTGTCTTTGCTCCTGTGTGCTCGCGCACTCTCGCCTTTTCCACTTATTTTTATTTTTGATTTATTTTGTCAATTTAAAAAAAAATACGCATCGTGCTGTGCTGTTTGTGTTTGCTTGAGTGCATTCGCGTGCTCTCGCTTTCTCCACTTTACAATTTTTTTGTTATTATTTATCTATTCCTGAGAGTTTATCTTATTTTTTATTTGTTTATTTAAATGAAGTCGACCAGTTGCCTGCCCTTCCTTCCATTATCCGTCACCGAGACAAACTGAACAAAGTTCTGAGGTCGACCTTGTAAAGATAAGGATTCAGGTCTGTCTGCTGTTTACCTTTGCTCCTGCGCGCACTGCCCTTCTCTCCACATTTATGTGTTTGTTTGTCTGTCTATCAAATCTTTTGGGTTTTTATTTCTAATGAGGTCGACCAGTTGTCTATTTATTATTTTTTTTTAGTACGCATCAAGCTGCGCTGCTTGTCTTTGCTCCTGTGTGCTCGCGCACTCTCGCCTTTTCCACTTATTTTTATTTTTGATTTATTTTTGATTTATTTTGTCAATTTAAAAAAAAAACGCATCGTGCTGTGCTGTTTGTGTTTGCTTGAGTGCATTCGCACGCTCTCGCTTTCTCCACTTTACAATTTTTTTGTTATTATTTATCTATTCCTGAGAGTTTATCTTATTTTTTATTTGTTTATTTAAATGAAGTCGACCAGTTGCCTGCCCTTCCTTCCATTATCCGTCACCGAGACAAACTGAACAAAGTTCTGAGGTCGACCTTGTAAAGATAAGGATTCAGGTCTGTCTTCTGTTTACCATTGCTCTTGCGCGCACTACCCTTCTCCCACATTTATGTGTTTGTTTGCTTGTCTATCTAATCTTTTGGGTTTTTATTTCTAATGAGGTCGACCAGTTGTCTATTTATTATTTTTTTTTACTACGCATCAAGCTGCGCTGCTTGTCTTTGCTACTGTGTGCTCGCGCACTCTCGCCTTTTCCACTTATTTTTATTTTTGATTTATTTTTGATTTATTTTGTCAATTTAAAAAAAAAATACGCATCGTGCTGTGCTGTTTGTGTTTGCTTGAGTGCATTCGCGCGCTCTCGCTTTCTCCACTTTACAATTTTTTTGTTATGATTTATCTATTCCTGAGAGTTTATCTTATTTTTTATTTCTTTATTTAAATGAAGTCGACCAGTTGCCTGCCCTTCCTTCCATTATTCGTCACCGAGACAAACTGAACAAAGTTCTGAGGTCGACCTTGTAAAGATTAGGATTCAGGTCTGTCTGCTGTTTACCTTTGCTCCTGCGCGCACTGCCCTTCTCTCCACATTTATGTGTTTGTTTGTTTGTCTATCTAATCTTTTGGGTTTTTATTTCTAATGAGGTCGACCAGTTGTCTATTTATTATTTTTTTTAGTACGCATCAAGCTGCGCTGCTTGTCTTTGCTCCTGTGTGCTCGCGCACTCTCGACTTTTCCACTTATTTTTATTTTTGATTTATTTTGTCAATTTTTAAAAAAAATACGCATCGTGCTGTGCTGTTTGTGTTTGCTTGAGTGCATTCTCGCGCTCTCGATTTCTCCACTTTACAGTTTTTTTGTTATTATTTATCTATTCCTGAGAGTTTATCTTATTTTTTATTTGTTTATTTAAATGAAGTCGACCAGTTGCCTGCCCTTCCTTCCATTATCCGTCACCGAGACAAACTGAACAAAGTTCTGAGGTCGACCTTGTAAAGATAAGGATTCAGGTCTGTCTGCTGTTTACCTTTGCTCCTGCGCGCACTGCCCTTCTCTCCACATTTATGTGTTTGTTTGTTTGTCTATCTAATCTTTTGGGTTTTTATTTCTAATGAGGTAGACCAGTTGTCTATTTATTATTTTTTTTACTACGCATCAAGCTGCGCTGCTTGTCTTTGCTCCTGTGTGCTCGCGCACTCTCGCCTTTTCCACTTATTTTTATTTAGATTTATTTTTGATTTATTTTGTCAATTTAAAAAAAATACGCATCTTGCTGTGCTGTTTCTGTTTGCTTGAGTGCATTCACGCGCTCTCGCTTTCTCCACTTTACAATTTTTTTGTTATTATTTATCTATTCCTGAAGTTTATCTTATTTTTTATTTGTTTATTTAAATGAAGTCGACCAGTTGCCTGCCCTTCCTTCCATTATCCGTCACCGAGACAAACTGAACAAAGTTCTGAGGTCGACCTTGTAAAGATAAGGATTCAGGTCTGTCTGCTGTTTACCATTGCTCTTGCGCGCACTGCCCTTCTCCCACATTTATGTGTTTGTTTGCTTGTCTATCTAATCTTTTGGGTTTTTATTTCTAATGAGGTCGACCAGTTGTCTATTTATTATTTTTTTTTACTACGCATCAAGCTGCGCTGCTTGTCTTTGCTACTGTGTGCTCGCGCACTCTCGCCTTTTCCACTTATTTTTATTTTTGATTTATTTTTGATTTATTTTGTCAATTTAAAAAAAAAATACGCATCGTGCTGTGCTGTTTGTGTTTGCTTGAGTGCATTCACCCGCTCTCGCTTTCTCCACTTTACAATTTTTTTGTTATTATTTATCTATTCCTGAAGTTTATCTTATTTTTTATTTGTTTATTTAAATGAAGTCGACCAGTTGCCTGCCCTTCCTTCCATTATCCGTCACCGAGAGAAACTGAACAAAGTTCTGAGGTCGACCTTGTAAAATAAGGATTCAGGTCTGTCTGCTGTTTACCTTTGCTCCTGCGCACTGCCCTTCTCTCCACATTTATGTGTTTGTTTGTTTGTCTATCTAATCTTTTGGGTTTTTATTTCTAATGAGGTCGACCAGTTGTCTATTTATTATTTTTTTTACTACGCATCAAGCTGCGCTGCTTGTCTTTGCTACTGTGTGCTCGCGCACTCTCGCCTTTTCCACTTATTTTTATTTTTGATTTATTTTTGATTTATTTTGTCAATTTAAAAAAAAATACGCATCGTGCTGTGCTGTTTGTGTTTGCTTGAGTGCATTCGCGCGCTCTCGCTTTCTCCACTTTACAATTTTTTGTTATTATTTATCTATTCCTGAGAGTTTATCTTATTTTTTATTTGTTTATTTAAATGAAGTCGACCAGTTGCCTGCCCTTCCTTCCATTATCCGTCACCGAGACAAACTGAACAAAGTTCTGAGGTCGACCTTGTAAAGATAAGGATTCAGGTCTGTCTGCTGTTTACCTTTGCTCCTGCGCGCACTGCCCTTCTCTCCACATTTATGTGTTTGTTTGTTTGTCTATCTAATCTTTTGGGTTTTTATTTCTAATGAGGTCAACCAGTTGTCTATTTATTATTTTTTTTACTACGCATCAAGATGCGCTGCTTGTCTTTGCTCCTGTGTGTTCGCGCACTCTCGCCTTTTCCACTTATTTTTATTTTAGATTTATTTTTCATTTATTTTGTCAATTTAAAAAAAATACGCATCGTGCTGTGCTGTTTGTGTTTGCTTGAGTGCATTCGCGCGCTCTCGCTTTCTCCACTTTACAATTTTTTTGTTATGATTTATCTATTCCTGAGAGTTTATCTTATTTTTTATTTGTTTATTTAAATGAAGTCGACCAGTTGCCTGCCCTTCCTTCCATTATCCGTCACCGAGACAAACTGAACAAAGTTCTGAGGTCGACCTTGTAAAGATAAGGATTCAGGTCTGTCTGCTGTTTACTTTTGCTCCTGCGCGCACTGCCCTTCTCTCCACATTTATGTGTTTGTTTGTTTGTCTATCTAATCTTTTGGGTTTTTATTTCTAATGAGGTCGACCAGTTGTCTATTCATTATTTTTTTTACTACGCATCAAGCTGCGCTGCTTGTCTTTGCTCCTGTGTGCTCGCGCACTCTCGCCTTTTCCACATATTTTTATTTTGATTTATTTTTGATTTATTTTGTAAATTTTAAAAAAAAATACGCATCGTGCTGTGCTGTTTGTGTTTGCTTGAGTGCATTCGCGCGCTCTCGCTTTCTCCACTTTACAATTTTTTTGTTATTATTTATCTATTCCTGAGAGTTTATCTTATTTTTTATTTGTTTATTTAAATGAAGTCGACCAGTTGCCTGCCCTTCCTTCCATTATCCGTCACCGAGAGAAACTGAACAAAGTTCTGAGGTCGACCTTGTAAAGATAAGGATTCAGGTCTGTCTGCTGTTTACCTTTGCTCCTGCGCGCACTGCCCTTCTCTCCACATTTATGTGTTTGTTTGTTTGTCTATCTAATCTTTTGGGTTTTTATTTCAAAAGAGGTCGACCAGTTGTCTATTTATTATTTTTTTTACTACGCATCAAGCTGCGCTGCTTGTCTTTGCTCCTGTGTGCTCGCGCACTCTCGCCTTTTCCACTTATTTTTATTTTTGATTTATTTTGTCAATTTAAAAAAAATACGCATCGTGCTGTGCTGTTTGTGTTTGCTTGAGTGCATTCGCGCGCTCTCGCTTTCTCCACTTTACAATTTTTTTGTTATTATTTATCTATTCCTGAGAGTTTATCTTATTTTTTATTTGTTTATTTAAATGAAGTCGACCAGTTGCCTGCCCTTCCTTCCATTATCCGTCACCGAGACAAACTGAACAAAGTTCTGAGGTCGACCTTGTAAAGATAAGGATTCAGGTCTGTCTGCTGTTTACCTTTGCTCCTGCGCGCACTGCCCTTCTCTCCACATTTATGTGTTTGTTTGTTTGTCTATCTAATCTTTTGGGTTTTTATTTCTAATGAGGTCGACCAGTTGTCTATTTATTATTTTTTTTACTACGCATCAAGCTGCGCTGCTTGTCTTTGCTCCTGTGTGCTCGCGCACTCTCGCCTTTTCCACTTATTTTTATTTTTGATTCATTTTGTCAATTTAAAAAAAAATACGCATCGTGCTGTGCTGTTTGTGTTTGCTTGAGTGCATTCGCGCGCTCTCGCTTTCTCCACTTTACAACTTTTTTGATATTATTTATCTATTCCTGAGAGTTTATCTTATTTTTTATTTGTTTATTTAAATGAAGTCGACCAGTTGCCTGCCCTTCCTTCCATTATCCGTCACCGAGACAAACTGAACAAAGTTCTGAGGTCGACCTTGTAAAGATAAGGATTCAGGTCTGTCTGCTGTTTACCATTGCTCTTGCGCGCACTGCCCTTCTCCCACATTTATGTGTTTGTTTGCTTGTCTATCTAATCTTTTGGGTTTTTATTTCTAATGAGGTCGACCAGTTGTCTATTTATTATTTTTTTTTACTACGCATCAAGCTGCGCTGCTTGTCTTTGCTACTGTGTGCTCGCGCACTCTCGACTTTTCCACTTATTTTTATTTTTGATTTATTTTTGATTTATTTTGTCAATTTTTAAAAAAAATACGCATCGTGCTGTGCTGTTTGTGTTTGCTTGAGTGCATTCTCGCGCTCTCGATTTCTCCACTTTACAATTTTTTTGTTATTATTTATCTATTCCTGAGAGTTTATCTTATTTTTTATTTGTTTATTTAAATGAAGTCGACCAGTTGCCTGCCCTTCCTTCCATTATCCGTCACCGAGAGAAACTGAACAAAGTTCTGAGGTCGACCTTGTAAAGATAAGGATTCAGGTCTGTCTGCTGTTTACCTTTGCTCCTGCGCGCACTGCCCTTCTCTCCACATTTATGTGTTTGTTTGTTTGTCTATCTAATCTTTTGGGTTTTTATTTCAAATGAGGTCGACCAGTTGTCTATTTATTATTTTTTTTACTACGCATCAAGCTGCGCTGCTTGTCTTTGCTCCTGTGTGCTCGCGCACTCTCGCCTTTTCCACTTATTTTTATTTTTGATTTATTTTGTCAATTTAAAAAAAATACGCATCGTGCTGTGCTGTTTGTGTTTGCTTGAGTGCATTCTCGCGCTCTCGCTTTTTCCACTTTACAATTTTTTTGTTATTATTTATCTATTCCTGAGAGTTTATCTTATTTTTTATTTGTTTATTTAAATGAAGTCGACCAGTTGCCTGCCCTTCCTTCCATTATCCGTCACCGAGACAAACTGAACAAAGTTCTGAGGTCGACCTTGTAAAGATAAGGATTCAGGTCTGTCTGCTGTTTACCTTTGCTCCTGCGCGCACTGCCCTTCTCTCCACATTTATGTGTTTGTTTGTCTATCTAATCTTTTGGGGTTTTATTTCTAATGAGGTCGACCAGTTGTCTATTTATTATTTTTTTTACTACGCATCAAGCTGCGCTGCTTGTCTTTGCTCCTGTGTGCTCGCGCACTCTCGCCTTTTCCACTTATTTTTATTTTTGATTTATTTTTGATTTATTTTGTCAATTTAAAAAAAATACGCATCGTGCTGTGCTGTTTGTGTTTGCTTGAGTGCATTCGCGCGCTCTCGCTTTCTCCACTTTACAAGATTTTTGTTATTATTTCTCTATTCCTGAGAGTTTATCTTATTTTTTATTTGTTTATTTAAATGAAGTCGACCAGTTGCCTGCCCTTCCTTCCATTATCCGTCACCGAGACAAACTGAACAAAGTTCTGAGGTCGACCTTGAAAAGATAAGGATTCAGGTCTGTCTGCTGTTTACCTTTGCCCCTGCGCGCACTGCCCTTCTCTCCACATTTATGTGTTTGTTTGTTTGTCTATCAAATCTTTTGGGTTTTTATTTCTAATGAGGTCAACCAGTTGTCTATTTATTATTTTTTTTACTACGCATCAAGATGCGCTGCTTGTCTTTGCTCCTGTGTGCTCGCGCACTCTCGCCTTTTCCACTTATTTTTATTTTAGATTTATTTTTCATTTATTTTGTCAATTTAAAAAAAATACGCATCGTGCTGTGCTGTTTGTGTTTGCTTGAGTGCATTCACGCGCTCTCGCTTTCTCCACTTTACAATTTTTTTGTTATGATTTATCTATTCCTGAGAGTTTATCTTATTTTTTATTTGTTTATTTAAATGAAGTCGACCAGTTGCCTGCCCTTCCTTCCATTATCCGTCACCGAGACAAACTGAACAAAGTTCTGAGGTCGACCTTGTAAAGATAAGGATTCAGGTCTGTCTGCTGTTTACTTTTGCTCCTGCGCGCACTGCCCTTCTCTCCACATTTATGTGTTTGTTTGTTTGTCTATCTAATCTTTTGGGTTTTTATTTCTAATGAGGTCGACCAGTTGTCTATTCATTATTTTTTTTACTACGCATCAAGCTGCGCTGCTTGTCTTTGCTCCTGTGTGCTCGCGCACTCTCGCCTTTTCCACATATTTTTATTTTTGATTTATTTTGTAAATTTAAAAAAAAAATACGCATAGTGCTGTGCTGTTTGTGTTTGCTTGAGTGCATTCGCGCGCTCTCGCTTTCTCCACTTTACAATTTTTTTGTTATGATTTATCTATTCCTGAGAGTTTATCTTATTTTTTATTTCTTTATTTAAATGAAGTCGACCAGTTGCCTGCCCTTCCTTCCATTATTCGTCACCGAGACAAACTGAACAAAGTTCTGAGGTCGACCTTGTAAAGATTAGGATTCAGGTCTGTCTGCTGTTTACCTTTGCTCCTGCGCGCACTGCCCTTCTCTCCACATTTATGTGTTTGTTTGTTTGTCTATCTAATCTTTTGGGTTTTTATTTCTAATGAGGTCGACCAGTTGTCTATTTATTATTTTTTTTACTACGCATCAAGCTGCGCTGCTTGTCTTTGCTCCTGTGTGCTCGCGCACTCTCGCCTTTTCCACTTATTTTTATTTTTGATTTATTTTGTCAATTTAAAAAAAATACGCATCGTGCTGTGCTGTTTGTGTTTGCTTGAGTGCATTCGCGTGCTCTCGCTTTCTCCACTTTACAATTTTTTTGTTATTATTTATCTATTCCTGAGAGTTTATCTTATTTTTTATTTGTTTATTTAAATGAAGTCGACCAGTTGCCTGCCCTTCCTTCCATTATCCGTCACCGAGACAAACTGAACAAAGTTCTGAGGTCGACCTTGTAAAGATAAGGATTCAGGTCTGTCTGCTGTTTACCTTTGCTCCTGCGCGCACTGCCCTTCTCTCCACATTTATGTGTTTGTTTGTCTGTCTATCAAATCTTTTGGGTTTTTATTTCTAATGAGGTCGACCAGTTGTCTATTTATTATTTTTTTTTACTACGCATCAAGCTGCGCTGCTTGTCTTTGCTACTGTGTGCTCGCGCACTCTCGCCTTTTCCACTTATTTTTATTTTTGATTTATTTTTGATTTATTTTGTCAATTTAAAAAAAAAATACGCATCGTGCTGTGCTGTTTGTGTTTGCTTGAGTGCATTCGCGCGCTCTCGCTTTCTCCACTTTACAATTTTTTTGTTATGATTTATCTATTCCTGAGAGTTTATCTTATTTTTTATTTCTTTATTTAAATGAAGTCGACCAGTTGCCTGCCCTTCCTTCCATTATTCGTCACCGAGACAAACTGAACAAAGTTCTGAGGTCGACCTTGTAAAGATTAGGATTCAGGTCTGTCTGCTGTTTACCTTTGCTCCTGCGCGCACTGCCCTTCTCTCCACATTTATGTGTTTGTTTGTTTGTCTATCTAATCTTTTGGGTTTTTATTTCTAATGAGGTCGACCAGTTGTCTATTTATTATTTTTTTTAGTACGCATCAAGCTGCGCTGCTTGTCTTTGCTCCTGTGTGCTCGCGCACTCTCGACTTTTCCACTTATTTTTATTTTTGATTTATTTTGTCAATTTTTAAAAAAAATACGCATCGTGCTGTGCTGTTTGTGTTTGCTTGAGTGCATTCTCGCGCTCTCGATTTCTCCACTTTACAGTTTTTTTGTTATTATTTATCTATTCCTGAGAGTTTATCTTATTTTTTATTTGTTTATTTAAATGAAGTCGACCAGTTGCCTGCCCTTCCTTCCATTATCCGTCACCGAGACAAACTGAACAAAGTTCTGAGGTCGACCTTGTAAAGATAAGGATTCAGGTCTGTCTGCTGTTTACCTTTGCTCCTGCGCGCACTGCCCTTCTCTCCACATTTATGTGTTTGTTTGTTTGTCTATCTAATCTTTTGGGTTTTTATTTCTAATGAGGTAGACCAGTTGTCTATTTATTATTTTTTTTTACTACGCATCAAGCTGCGCTGCTTGTCTTTGCTCCTGTGTGCTCGCGCACTCTCGCCTTTTCCACTTATTTTTATTTTAGATTTATTTTTGATTTATTTTGTCAATTTAAAAAAAAATACGCATCTTGCTGTGCTGTTTCTGTTTGCTTGAGTGCATTCACGCGCTCTCGCTTTCTCCACTTTACAATTTTTTTGTTATTATTTATCTATTCCTGAAGTTTATCTTATTTTTTATTTGTTTATTTAAATGAAGTCGACCAGTTGCCTGCCCTTCCTTCCATTATCCGTCACCGAGACAAACTGAACAAAGTTCTGAGGTCGACCTTGTAAAGATAAGGATTCAGGTCTGTCTGCTGTTTACCATTGCTCTTGCGCGCACTGCCCTTCTCCCACATTTATGTGTTTGTTTGCTTGTCTATCTAATCTTTTGGGTTTTTATTTCTAATGAGGTCGACCAGTTGTCTATTTATTATTTTTTTTTACTACGCATCAAGCTGCGCTGCTTGTCTTTGCTAAAGTGTGCTCGCGCACTCTCGCCTTTTCCACTTATTTTTATTTTTGATTTATTTTTGATTTATTTTGTCAATTTAAAAAAAAAATACGCATCGTGCTGTGCTGTTTGTGTTTGCTTGAGTGCATTCACCCGCTCTCGCTTTCTCCACTTTACAATTTTTTTGTTATGATTTATCTATTCCTGAAGTTTATCTTATTTTTTATTTGTTTATTTAAATGAAGTCGACCAGTTGCCTGCCCTTCCTTCCATTATCCGTCACCGAGAGAAACTGAACAAAGTTCTGAAGTCGACCTTGTAAAATAAGGATTCAGGTCTGTCTGCTGTTTACCTTTGCTCCTGCGCACTGCCCTTCTCTCCACATTTATGTGTTTGTTTGTTTGTCTATCTAATCTTTTGGGTTTTTATTTCTAATGAGGTCGACCAGTTGTCTATTTATTATTTTTTTTACTACGCATCAAGCTGCGCTGCTTGTCTTTGCTACTGTGTGCTCGCGCACTCTCGCCTTTTCCACTTATTTTTATTTTTGATTTATTTTTGATTTATTTTGTCAATTTAAAAAAAAATACGCATCGTGCTGTGCTGTTTGTGTTTGCTTGAGTGCATTCGCGCGCTCTCGCTTTCTCCACTTTACAAGTTTTTTGTTATTATTTCTCTATTCCTGAGAGTTTATCTTATTTTTTATTTGTTTATTTAAATGAAGTCGACCAGTTGCCTGCCCTTCCTTCCATTATCCGTCACCGAGACAAACTGAACAAAGTTCTGAGGTCGACCTTGTAAAGATAAGGATTCAGGTCTGTCTGCTGTTTACCTTTGCTCCTGCGCGCACTGCCCTTCTCTCCACATTTATGTGTTTGTTTGTTTGTCTATGTAATCTTTTGGGTTTTTATTTCTAATGAGGTCAACCAGTTGTCTATTTATTATTTTTTTTACTACGCATCAAGATGCGCTGCTTGTCTTTGCTCCTGTGTGTTCGCGCACTCTCGCCTTTTCCACTTATTTTTATTTTAGATTTATTTTTCATTTATTTTGTCAATTTAAAAAAAATACGCATCGTGCTGTGCTGTTTGTGTTTGCTTGAGTGCATTCGCGCGCTCTCGCTTTCTCCACTTTACAATTTTTTTGTTATGATTTATCTATTCCTGAGAGTTTATCTTATTTTTTATTTGTTTATTTAAATGAAGTCGACCAGTTGCCTGCCCTTCCTTCCATTATCCGTCACCCAGACAAACTGAACAAAGTTCTGAGGTCGACCTTGTAAAGATAAGGATTCAGGTCTGTCTGCTGTTTACTTTTGCTCCTGCGCGCACTGCCCTTCTCTCCACATTTATGTGTTTGTTTGTTTGTCTATCTAATCTTTTGGGTTTTTATTTCTAATGAGGTCGACCAGTTGTCTATTCATTATTTTTTTTACTATGCATCAAGCTGCGCTGCTTGTCTTTGCTCCTGTGTGCTCGCGCACTCTCGCCTTTTCCACATATTTTTATTTTTGATTTATTTTGTCAATTTAAAAAAAATACGCATCGTGCTGTGCTGTTTGTGTTTGCTTGAGTGCATTCGCGCGCTCTCGGTTTCTCCACTTTACAATTTTTTGTTATGATTTATCTATTCCTGAGAGTTTATCTTATTTTTTATTTGTTTATTTAAATGAAGTCGACCAGTTGCCTGCCCTTCCTTCCATTATTCGTCACCGAGACAAACTGAACAAAGTTCTGAGGTCGACCTTGTAAAGATTAGGATTCAGGTCTGTCTGCTGTTTACTTTTGCTCCTGCGCGCACTGCCCTTCTCTCCACATTTATGTGTTTGTTTGTTTGTCTATCTAATCTTTTGGGTTTTTATTTCTAATGAGGTCGACCAGTTGTCTATTTATTATTTTTTTTACTACGCATCAAGCTGCGCTGCTTGTCTTTGCTCCTGTGTGCTCGCGCACTCTCGCCTTTTCCACTTATTTTTATTTTTGATTTATTTTTGATTTATTTTGTCAATTTTTAAAAAAAATACGCATCGTGTTGTGCTGTTTGTGTTTGCTTGAGTGCATACGCGCGCTCTCGATTTCTCCACTTTACAATTTTTTTGTTATTATTTATCTATTCCTGAGAGTTTATCTTATTTTTTATTTGTTTATTTAAATGAAGTCGACCAGTTGCCTGCCCTTCCTTCCATTATCCGTCACCGAGACAAACTGAACAAAGTTCTGAGGTCGACCTTGTAAAGATAAGGATTCAGGTCTGTCTGCTGTTTACCTTTGCTCCTGCGCGCACTGCCCTTCTCTCCACATTTATGTGTTTGTTTGTTTTTCTATCTAATCTTTTGGGTTTTTATTTCTAATGAGGTCGACCAGTTTTCTATTTATTATTTCTTTTACTACGCATCAAGCTGCGCTGCTTGTCTTTGCTCCTGTGTGCTCGCGCACTCTCGCCTTTTCCACTTATTTTTATTTTTGATTTATTTTTGATTTATTTTGTCAATTTAAAAAAAATACGCATCATGCTGTGCTGTTTGTGTTTGCTTGAGTGCATTCGCGCGCTCTCGCTTTCTCCACTTTACAATTTTTTAGTTATGATTTATCTATTCCTGAGAGTTTATCTTATTTTTTATTTGTTTATTAAATGAAGTCGACCAGTTGCCTGCCCTTCCTTCCATTATCCGTCACCGAGACAAACTGAACAAAGTTCTGAGGTCGACCTTGTAAAGATAAGGATTCAGGTCTGTCTGCTGTTTACTTTTGCTCCTGCGCGCACTGCCCTTCTCTCCACATTTATGTGTTTGTTTGTTTGTCTATCTAATCTTTTGGGTTTTTATTTCTAATGAGGTCGACCAGTTGTCTATTCATTATTTTTTTTACTACGCATCAAGCTGCGCTGCTTGTCTTTGCTCCTGTGTGCTCGCGCACTCTCGCCTTTTCCACATATTTTTATTTTTGATTTATTTTTGATTTATTTTGTAAATTTAAAAAAAAATACGCATCGTGCTGTGCTGTTTGTGTTTGCTTGAGTGCATTCGCGCGCTCTCGCTTTCTCCACTTTACAATTTTTTTGTTATGATTTATCTATTCCTGAGAGTTTATCTTATTTTTTATTTGTTTATTTAAATGAAGTCGACCAGTTGCCTGCCCTTCCTTCCATTATCCGTCACCGAGAGAAACTGAACAAAGTTCTGAGGTCGACCTTGTAAAGATAAGGATTCAGGTCTGTCTGCTGTTTACCTTTGCTCCTGCGCGCACTGCCCTTCTCTCTACATTTATGTGTTTGTTTGTTTGTCTATCTAATCTTTTGGGTTTTTATTTCAAAAGAGGTCGACCAGTTGTCTATTTATTATTTTTTTTACTACGCATCAAGCTGCGCTGCTTGTCTTTGCTCCTGTGTGCTCGCGCACTCTCGCCTTTTCCACTTATTTTTATTTTTGATTTATTTTGTCAATTTAAAAAAAATACGCATCGTGCTGTGCTGTTTGTGTTTGCTTGAGTGCATTCGCGCGCTCTCGCTTTCTCCACTTTACAATTTTTTTGTTATTATTTATCTATTCCTGAGAGTTTATCTTATTTTTTATTTGTTTATTTAAATGAAGTCGACCAGTTGCCTGCCCTTCCTTCCATTATCCGTCACCGAGACAAACTGAACAAAGTTCTGAGGTCGACCTTGTAAAGATAAGGATTCAGGTCTGTCTGCTGTTTACCTTTGCTCCTGCGCGCACTGCCCTTCTCTCCACATTTATGTGTTTGTTTGTTTGTCTATCTAATCTTTTGGGTTTTTATTTCTAATGAGGTCGACCAGTTGTCTATTTATTATTTTTTTTACTACGCATCAAGCTGCGCTGCTTGTCTTTGCTCCTGTGTGCTCGCGCACTCTCGCCTTTTCCACTTATTTTTATTTTTGATTCATTTTGTCAATTTAAAAAAAAATACGCATCGTGCTGTGCTGTTTGTGTTTGCTTGAGTGCATTCGCGCGCTCTCGCTTTCTCCACTTTACAACTTTTTTGATATTATTTATCTATTCCTGAGAGTTTATCTTATTTTTTATTTGTTTATTTAAATGAAGTCGACCAGTTGCCTGCCCTTCCTTCCATTATCCGTCACCGAGACAAACTGAACAAAGTTCTGAGGTCGACCTTGTAAAGATAAGGATTCAGGTCTGTCTGCTGTTTACCATTGCTCTTGCGCGCACTGCCCTTCTCCCACATTTATGTGTTTGTTTGCTTGTCTATCTAATCTTTGGGTTTTTATTTCTAATGAGGTCGACCAGTTGTCTATTTATTATTTTTTTTTTACTACGCATCAAGCTGCGCTGCTTGTCTTTGCTACTGTGTGCTCGCGCACTCTCGCCTTTTCCACTTATTTTTATTTTTGATTTATTTTTGATTTATTTTGTCAATTTAAAAAAAAAATACGCATCGTGCTGTGCTGTTTGTGTTTGCTTGAGTGCATTCACCCGCTCTCGCTTTCTCCACTTTACAATTTTTTTGTTATTATTTATCTATTCCTGAAGTTTATCTTATTTTTTATTTGTTTATTTAAATGAAGTCGACCAGTTGCCTGCCCTTCCTTCCATTATCCGTCACCGAGAGAAACTGAACAAAGTTCTGAGGTCGACCTTGTAAAATAAGGATTCAGGTCTGTCTGCTGTTTACCTTTGCTCCTGCGCACTGCCCTTCTCTCCACATTTATGTGTTTGTTTGTTTGTCTATCTAATCTTTTGGGTTTTTATTTCTAATGAGGTCGACCAGTTGTCTATTTATTATTTTTTTTACTACGCATCAAGCTGCGCTGCTTGTCTTTGCTACTGTGTGCTCGCGCACTCTCGCCTTTTCCACTTATTTTTATTTTTGATTTATTTTTGATTTATTTTGTCAATTTAAAAAAAAATACGCATCGTGCTGTGCTGTTTGTGTTTGCTTGAGTGCATTCGCGCGCTCCTCGCTTTCTCCACTTTACAAGTTTTTTGTTATTATTTCTCTATTCCTGAGAGTTTATCTTATTTTTTATTTGTTTATTTAAATGAAGTCGACCAGTTGCCTGCCCTTCCTTCCATTATCCGTCACCGAGACAAACTGAACAAAGTTCTGAGGTCGACCTTGTAAAGATAAGGATTCAGGTCTGTCTGCTGTTTACCTTTGCTCCTGCGCGCACTGCCCTTCTCTCCACATTTATGTGTTTGTTTGTTTGTCTATCTAATCTTTTGGGTTTTTATTTCTAATGAGGTCAACCAGTTGTCTATTTATTATTTTTTTTACTACGCATCAAGATGCGCTGATGGTCTTTGCTCCTGTGTGTTCGCGCACTCTCGCCTTTTCCACTTATTTTTATTTTAGATTTATTTTTGATTTATTTTTTCAATTTAAAAAAAATACGCATCGTGCTGTGCTGTTTGTGTTTGCTTGAGTGCATTCGCGCGCTCCTCGCTTTCTCCACTTTACAATTTTTTTGTTATTATTTATCTATTCCTGAGAGTTTATCTTATTTTTTATTTGTTTATTTAAATGAAGTCGACCAGTTGCCTGCCCTTCCTTCCATTATCCGTCACCGAGACAAACTGAACAAAGTTCTGAGGTCGACCTTGTAAAGATAAGGATTCAGGTCTGTCTGCTTTTTACCTTTGCTCCTGCGCGCACTGCCCTTCTCTCCACATTTATGTGTTTGTTTGCTTGTCTATCTAATCTTTTGGGTTTTTATTTCTAATGAGGTCGACCAGTTGTCTATTTATTATTTTTTTTTACTACGCATCAAGCTGCGCTGCTTGTCTTTGCTACTGTGTGCTCGCGCACTCTCGCCTTTTCCACTTATTTTTATTTTTGATTTATTTTTGATTTATTTTGTCAATTTAAAAAAAAAATACGCATCGTGCTGTGCTGTTTGTGTTTGCTTGAGTGAATTCGCGCGCTCTCGCTTTCTCCACTTTACAAGTTTTTTGTTATTATTTCTCTATTCCTGAGAGTTTATCTTATTTTTTATTTGTTTAATTAAATGAAGTCGACCAGTTGCCTGCCCTTCCTTCCATTATCCGTCACCGAGACAAACTGAACAAAGTTCTGAGGTCGACCTTGTAAAGATAAGGATTCAGGTCTGTCTGCTGTTTACCTTTGCTCCTGCGCGCACTGCCCTTCTCTCCACATTTATGTGTTTGTTTGTTTGTCTATCTAATCTTTTGGGTTTTTATTTCTAATGAGGTCAACCAGTTGTCTATTTATTATTTTTTTTTACTACGCATAAGATGCGCTGCTTGTCTTTGCTCCTGTGTGCTCGCGCACTCTCGCCTTTTCCACTTATTTTTATTTTAGATTTATTTTTCATTTATTTTGTCAATTTAAAAAAAGTACGCATCGTGCTGTGCTGTTTGTGTTTGCTTGAGTGCATTCGCGCGCTCTCTCTTTCTCCACTTTACAATTTTTTTGTTATGATTTATCTATTCCTGAGAGTTTATCTTATTTTTTATTTGTTTATTTAAATGAAGTCGACCAGTTGCCTGCCCTTCCTTCCATTATCCGTCACCGAGACAAACTGAACAAAGTTCTGAGGTCGACCTTGTAAAGATAAGGATTCAGGTCTGTCTGCTGTTTACCTTTGCTCCTGCGCGCACTGCCCTTCTCTCCACATTTATGTGTTTGTTTGTTTGTCTATCTAATCTTTTGGGTTTTTATTTCTAATGAGGTCGACCAGTTGTCTATTTATTATTTTTTTTACTACGCATCAAGCTGCGTTGCTTGTCTTTGCTCCTGTGTGCTCGTGCACTGTCGAATTTTCCACTTATTTTTATTTTGATTTATTTTTGATTTATTTTGTCAATTTTTAAAAAAAATACGCATTGTGCTGTGCTGTTTGTGTTTGCTTGAGTGCATTCTCGCGCTCTCGATTTCTCCACGTTACAATTTTTTTGTTATTATTTATCTATTCCTGAGAGTTTATCTTATTTTTTATTTGTTTATTTAAATGAAGTCGACCAGTTGCCTGCCCTTCCTTCCATTATCCGTCACCGAGACAAACTGAACAAAGTTCTGAGGTCGACCTTGTAAAGATAAGGATTCAGGTCTGTCTGCTGTTTACCTTTGCTCCTGCGCGCACTGCCCTTCTCTCCACATTTATGTGTTTGTTTGTTTGTCTATCTAATCTTTTGGGTTTTGATTTCTAAAGAGGTCGACCAGTTGTCTATTTATTATTTTTTTTACTACGCATCAAGCTGCGCTGCTTGTCTTTGCTCCTGTGTGCTCGCGCACTCTCGCCTTTTCCACTTATTTTTATTTTTGATTTATTTTTGATTTATTTTGTCAATTTTTAAAAAAAATACGCATCGTGCTGTGCTGTTTGTGTTTGCTTGAGTGCATTCGCGCGCTCTCGCTTTCTCCACTTTACAATTTTTTTGTTATTATTTATCTATTCCTGAGATTTTATCTTATTTTTTATTTGTTTATTCAAATGAAGTCGACCAGTTGCCTGCCCTTCCTTCCATTATCCGTCACCGAGACAAACTGAACAAAGTTCTGAGGTCGACCTTGTAAAGATAAGGATTCAGGTCTGTCTGCTGTTTACCATTGCTCTTGCGCGCACTGCCCCTTCTCCCACATTTATGTGTTTGTTTGCTTGTCTATCTAATCTTTTGGGTTTTTATTTCTAATGAGGTCGACCAGTTGTCTATTTATTATTTTTTTTACTACGCATCAAGCTGCGCTGCTTGTCTTTGCTCCTGTGTGCTCGCGCACTCTCGCCTTTTCCACTTATTTTTATTTTTGATTTATTTTTGATTTATTTTGTCAATTTAAAAAAATACGCATCGTGCTGTGCTGTTTGTGTTTGCTTGAGTGCATTCGCGCGCTCTCGCTTTCTCCACTTTACAATTTTTTTGATATTATTTATCTATTCCTGAGAGTTTATCTTATTTTTTATTTGTTTATTTAAATGAAGTCGACCAGTTGCCTGCCCTTCCTTCCATTATCCGTCACCGAGACAACTGAACAAAGTTCTGAGGTCGACCTTGGAAAGATAAGGATTCAGGTCTGTCTGCTGTTTACCTTTGCTCCTGCGCGCACTGCCCCTTCTCTCCACATTTATGTGTTTGTTTGTCTATCTAATCTTTTGGGTTTTTATTTCTAATGAGGTCGACCAGTTTTCTATTTATTATTTTTTTTACTACGCATCAAGCTGCGCTGCTTGTCTTTGCTCCTGTGTGCTCGCGCACTCTCGCCTTTTCCACTTATTTTTATTTTTGATTTATTTTTGATTTATTTTGTCAATTTTTAAAAAAAATACGCATCGTGCTGTGCTGTTTGTGTTTGCTTGAGTGCATTCGCGCGCTCCTCGCTTTCTCCACTTTACAATTTTTTTGTTATTATTTATCTATTCCTGAGAGTTTATCTTATTTTTTATTTGTTTATTCAAATGAAGTCGACCAGTTGCCTGCCCTTCCTTCCATTATCCGTCACCGAGACAAACTGAACAAAGTTCTGAGGTCGACCTTGTAAAGATAAGGATTCAGGTCTGTCTGCTGTTTACCATTGCTCTTGCGCGCACTGCCCTTCTCCCACATTTATGTGTTTGTTTGCTTGTCTATCTAATCTTTTGGGTTTTTATTTCTAATGAGGTCGACCAGTTGTCTATTTATTATTTTTTTTACTACGCATCAAGCTGCGCTGCTTGTCTTTGCTCCTGTGTGCTCGCGCACTCTCGCCTTTTCCACTTATTTTTATTTTTGATTTATTTTTGATTTATTTTGTCAATTTAAAAAAATACGCATCGTGCTGTGCTGTTTGTGTTTGCTTGAGTGCATTCGAGCG
>NW_025957574.1:0-52598 GCF_023159225.1 Perognathus longimembris pacificus
CCTCACTGATTATATATACACGTGTGCACAGAAAGACACATCATATGCATATCTGCTCATATGTTTTCAAATATTCTTATATCTAAATGCGAATATATACAAATTAAACTGTACATGCACATGGTAACACACACATGCACCAAGACACACAATGAGGGCATTTCCAATTGTGTTTTTGATCAATGTGTCTTACCCATTCATGTAGCTATATAATAAATGCCTTTTTACTCAATAAGATGTCATGATTCTGAATGTTTTTAGATGCCAAAGTTATGTTTTAAGTATCCAGCATTTTGCTGCTGTGTCAGACCTCCAATCTTGTCATGACGAGTTTAATCAAAGTACTTTTATGCGAAGAGAGTATGAGATATAGAGTCTGAGAGATTTTATCCACCTCCAGCCCCTAAAAATTTTAAGAAACAGATTGAAGAAGAGTCGAGGTTGTACTAGCCATCCTCTTGTGCTAGACTGGTGTAGTACAGCACACAAGCTCAAGGTAAAACCACAAGTCAAGCATAAAAACAGCAACCCTTTCCTTATCCCCCAATAATTTGTACTATTTTTATTTTTTACATCCTGGTTCAATAGAATCATCCGGACATTGCTGCCAAATTGGCTACTTGTCCTTCAATGCTCGGCACTTGGTGCCGCGCGATCAACTCAGTAAACATATAGCAACATGTGAAGACCAAAGTTGCATTGAGGATGATATAGGTAAGTTTGATACACGAAACAGAAATCAGATCTGTATTCAGATTCAGTCTGTTACATATTGTGATTCCATTTTCCTTATTTTCCTTCTTGCAGTTACTATGACTTGGTCCCAACCCCAAGAGAAGAAATCTGGAAATACAGGGCATCGCCTTTCTTCTGAGGAAGACTGGGATAAAGGGTAAAGAGCTTGATTAAATTTTGAGTTAGTGCTGTAACTGAATGCCAGTTTAGAGATAGATGCAAATAATAGTAAACTCTTTAGCTCAACATGAAATTTAATGTATGCTAACATAGGTAAAGCTATTATGCTCAATCCTCATATATGAAGACATGCATTCAGAAATGATTTCTTTAAAGAATATATATAAACAGGGTGTGGGTCCATCTATAGTTTAGGACTCTTACTTTTCCATGTTTATTATCCACTTAAATCATTGATATATTAGGTCCTTAAGGTGGTTATTATTTCATTATTACATATGTCTTTCCTTGGCCATGTAAATGTTAGAGAAAATGTAATATATACCCTGGAGACAATATCCATTTTTCTGTTTGCCAGAATCCTTGGAAAACCCTAGCCCAACTTTTGTTTGGGGCAGAGGAGAGTCTTCTAGCCAAAACAATTAAGAAAATGATATTATCACTTTGGCAAAGATCTATTTCTTAGAAATAAAGGAAACAATTATGATAGGTGGAAGAGCTGCCTTTTTCTTTTAGGAATAAAAAAATTTCCTCTTTTCAGAGAAATATTCAGATTGCTGTCTGAACGGTGATTGGTGAAAGCATGCATGTGTAAATCTGCAATTACATCATGATCTTAAAACATTTCTAGGGGCTGGGGATATGGCCTAGTGACAGAGTGCCTGCCTCGGGTACACATGGCCCTAGGTTCGATTCCCCAGCACCACACGTACAGAAAACGGCCAGAAGCGGCGCTGTGGCTCAAGTGGCAGACTCCTAGCCTTGAGCGGGAAGAAGCCAGGGACAGTGCTCAGGCCCTGATTCCACGGCCAAGACAGGCAAAAACGAAACAAACAAACAAATAAACAAAAACACATTTCCAAACAAATTCATTGATATCTATGGAAAGTCATACTCAAAATGGTCTCGGAGTACCATTCAATATTGAGAAAATGTTACAGATATGACAGTATGTCAGAGCCACCGTTCACTTTTCAATGACCATACGTTTCGATTTAATTTATTCACAGAAATAACAATGAGCGGCTGAAATTACTCTTCATGTAAGTAGCTACTAAAATCATAGGAGATTAATTTGATTAAATGTAGTAAAAAGCAACTATACAGATACATTGTGTTATTTGGGTTTGTGTGTTATATGCCCTTTGCTCAACATGAATAGCAATAAATGCATCATGTGTGTTTACAGCCTGTTTCATTTTTCAATATTTTATTGCAAACCTTCACCAAATATTTGTGAAAAGGCCTCCTTTACATGGATCTGTGATACCTGAATATTCTGTGTAAAAATCACACCAGATGTTCGCCACGTAATACCGTTTGTAAGGCAAGGATAACTTCCAATTTAGATTTTTGAAAGATCTCTATAGGTGATTACAGAGTAAAAGGAAGTGTGTTGTTCCCTGCTGTCACTTTCATATTCAACAAAAGACTTGGGATACAAGAAGAAAAAGATTCTGGGGACTCTGTGGATTGATGGACAACCTGAGAAAATTTAGGAGGCTTATAGTTATATTTTCCTTTTATCCCATACTAAGTCACTTTCCACAAAAATAATGCCTCCTTTTATCATTATGGGTTGTATCTCATCTAAGATAGAGGAATTTTGGATGAAATATTATGACTTGGATCTCAAAACTTAGATATCATTTTCTCATGTAGTCCACAATATTTACTATTTTTGTTTTAAGACTTGGGCACATTTCATATTTTGTGTCCCTGTCATGTGACACTGATTATACTTGCATAGGTGAGGACAAAACAAACTGTTCTATTACTTAGATGAATCTTATTATGTTACCTAAACTAAGGTTAGAAGAAAGGTACCTGTTTCATGATCATAATGGATTCTCTGGGTATTAACGTGTTCACCTACCTTCAAGTGATTGAAACCCATAGAGTTTCATACATAAGTCAACAGCAGTTGCCCATTGGTCCATTTCTGCGTATATGGAAGTTGAAAAAAGCAAGAAATTTCTTTCAGAATAATAGGCAGTTGTTCAGTTTTGCATATCTGTACAACTATGTAATTTTCTATTGTTCTTAGGCAGAATCAGAAATGTATATTATCACACCTTCCACCATAATGCAAAGATCATTTTTCTATTTTCCTTTGCAGAAATAATCCGGAGGCCTACTATTTGAGGACTACATATTTTTCCTTGTCTTGCTAATGACATGAAATAATAAATATTACTTTCGGGCACGTTGAACGTTGTTTTCATTTCCACTAGCTTTTAAAACTTACTAATTTGGTTAGCTTGTATATTGTTTGTAATGAACGCTGACATCAATGTTAGGGTGAAATCCTTTACTGAAATATACCTTTTCAATTTCTCTAAGAAGCATATTTAGATTTTACGAGAAGAACGATGATCATGAAATGAAAATCTGGATACATAAACATGTATAAAATTCTTCTATATCTTTTTTCAGTTAGATTTGAATGTGAAAAACGCTTTTTGTCAATGATCTCCCCCTTGCATTAAAAATATTATTAAAATTACCTCTTTTAGTAGAGAATTTAAATTTATATGGTCCACCATATGGGTGAGCCACAAAACTACTGCTTGATTGTGCCTCTGTGTGTGTGTGTGTGTGTGTGTGTGTGTCTTTGTTGGTACTATTTTAATTTATAATTTGTAATTAAATTTTATTGACAAGGTGATGCAAATGAGTTACCATTACATAATAAAGCATTGAGTACATTTCTTGTCATTTTAGTTACAACCTCCCCCATTTTCAGTATCTTTCAAAGGTCAGATATCCATATATACAAGATCCAGTGTTCCAAACTCATATCCAGTCACCACAGGAGGACTCCACCGGTTTTTCACGTAGTATATTAAACATAAGGACAATGATAAAATCCTACTGTTCCCATGTCTTGCAGATATGATGTAACATCACTGGCAAAACCATATAGAAATATTATTTGAGAAGAAGTTTTATACTTTACAGACAAAAAGTCTATGCCTCACCCAAGTGATAAAATATTTAAAATAACTCATGCGCCCTAGACGATTTATATGGCCATTGATAGCAGGCATTGTACCCTTTATTTTCTTAGTTGCCCTGCCGGGCCCGGCCGGCAGGGGAACAGAAATCCTGACTGAGGGGCGGCAGGGATACGGAAAAGGAAAAATAAGGCAAGAGAAAAAAAGACAAGAGACTAAGATGGGGTACGGGAGGTCTACAGCCGTAAGGTTGAACCTCAAGGACTGCAGCCAAGTTATTCCAACTACCAGCTTATATGCAGTTTTGGAACCAGGGAATAGCATAGGATTGTTAAAATTCCAGAACATAAAGAGACTTGGAAGTTTGCAACATTTGATTACAGTAACACAGGACAAGGTTGATAGGAATCTACTCCAGCAGACATAGCAAGGTGGGGGCATAGCAAAGCAATTCCGGACAGTAGCTGTGAACGGATGTCCTTGCCTTTAGCATATCCTGGCGGTAACAGCACAGCCAGAGGTGATAATTTACCTAGCTGCAGGTCTGGCTCCCTAGCTGCAGGTCTGGCTCCCGTCATCTTGGCGACATCGGCACAGCCAGAGGTCAGGATGAGCTTAGCTGCTAGCTTGGCTCCCGACAGTTCCCCCGTCTTTTTATTAAAAGAAGCGAACCCGCCTGTCTTAGGTGGGGTGGGTGCCCCAGCCCGCCTTACCCGTCTTGGGGAACAACTTCAGAGCAGTGCTGAAGGCCCTGTCTTAGGTAGGTCTAAGGCTGGCACCGCCTCATACCCGTCTCTGGCTGCGGTTCCTCTCGGGGGAAATTCATTTACTTGGAGCTTGACCTTAATGCAGCTGGCTGGCTAAACTCATGAAAGAGTTTTGCATATGCGTACAATGCAAGGAAGACATAGGCAAGCCATCAGCAAAAGTATCCCTGGCCGAGCAATGTCATTAGCAGCCCCTTAACGTTAGTTAAGGAAGGGACATACTGTTGGAGTTGTTCAAACAGTTCTTTTGCTGTTTCTGCACTTTAAAGTCCAAAGGCGGAGCCTGTTCTAGTCCGGCTATTTGTCTATGGAGTTGAAAGAGATCTATGGACAAGTTATATTGGTGCCAAATACCATTTAAATGTGCTACAACTTGTTCCCAAGGATCGCTTGACCCATTATACTTATGGGGGTCACACAAATAAAGTCAAACCCAGCATGACAGCGCACCCGTTGCAAAGTTTGTAAGGCACGAATTTGTTCTCCCAGAGGACAACACAGATTCATACAATGCTTCTAATTTTGTTCTACCTTATCATCAATCCTGCCTTGAAAGTGCAGGGCTTACGTGGTATTATGAGCAAGCTGATTAACATGGTGAGCTGTCTGTACATTTTGTGTTAAAGCCACAGTAGCCGCTGCAGCAGAGGCAGCTAAGGAAATAAAGGCTAAAATTCCTGCTATTAGTAGCCCTACAAATCGTCTAGGGCGCATAAGTTCTTTTAAATGTTTTTAACACTTGAATACCTGTTTCTTCATACCAAGCCTTCAGATAAGTTTACAGGAAGCATAACAAATGGTGGTTGCTTAATATAATTAACAGAATCAGTAAGACCACTATACAAGCAATTTGTAAAAGAACAGTTAGTGCAGGTAACATTGAAATACATGGCTCCTATAGAAATATTAAAAGGTCCATACATAATAGCATAAGGGGGTGTTACACAACTCATAATATTTTTTTAAAGAAGTAGAAGTGGGCCAGGAGATATTATTCAGAGCAGCCACTAACATCCAGACATGGCGTTGAGGGCGTCCATTCATCCACCACAGACCTAGGTTGAATTTATTGGTGAGATTAGCTCCGGACCAGTCCATCAGCTGAGAATTAGTTCCTGAAATATTGGTTATAAAAGGGTGATCATGTCTACACTTTACAGGGTGCAGTTCTCCCGTGGATTCTACAATTTGAGAGGAGTTGATGCAGCGAGGTATCATGAAGGATGAGGTAGAATTGGCACTTACAGGGAACCCAGTAGGCAATGAAGTCATTTGTATACTATACACTTGACTTTTATCAGGAATCCAAATTCTATAGTTTATGGATTGCATCACAGTACAGCCTGGAATATAACTGTTGGAGTCAGTTGTAAAAGCATAAAGGGGTTCCAATGCCAGAAGCTGCAAAGTCTCCCATTTTAATGTGTTGGACAAAAGGGTCTGGAGGTGTACCGTACGCTGATCTGTTGACATGGACGAACACCTCAGCTTCCTCCCAGTCGCAGGGTGCACAATCGGTGGATCTGGCACATAAGCCCAGTGGGTCAGCGCTTGTACCGTTCTGATGAGTTTCCACAATCCGAAACACAACGCTCAGGTAGCCAGCGGGCATCATTTTCATCCTGTGAAAAAACACAGACATGTCCTCGACCCCATGTCAATACCGGATCGGGCCCGTGCCAAGCACTTGTTAGAGGATCTTTCCACTTAACTTGAGCAAAAGCTCTTTGCTCTCTCTTTTCCCAGAACCGCTGTGCTGCGGAGTGGCCATTGCAATCCAAATTAAAAAATTTAGTACGAATAAAGCATGAGAAAGTATATTAACAGGAGAGAAGGGGTATAGTTCCCCCCCTTTTAATTTAGAAATTTGGTGTTTTAACAAACCGTAGGCCCGTTCGACAATTCCTTGACCATGAGGATTATAGGGGATTCCTGTAGAGTGAACAATTTGGTAAGATTTGCAAAAAGTTTGAAAACCTCGTCCAACATATCCCGGACCATTATCAGTTTTAATTTGTTTAGGAAGTCCCATAGTAGCAAAGCAGCGTAAGGCATGGAGATACAATGTTTGCCAGCTTCCCCGCTAAGAGGAGTAGCCATAATAAAATTAGAGTAAGTGTCTATTGTAACATGGACAAAGCGGAGCCGTCCAAAGGAAGGGATGTGGGTAACATCCATTTGCCAAACATGATTAGCCACTAAGCCTCGGGGATTAATCCCATTGGAGGGCACAGGCAGGAAGGTAGCACAGTTGGGACAAGTTTTTACAATTTTGACGAGCTGCCTCACGAGTAATATGAAATTGCTGACGTAAGGCACGACTGTTTTGATGGTGGGCAGCATGTGATTGCTTTGCCAAGTCAATTTGAGAAAGAAAAATTTGGGTAGCCTCATCCGTAACAGCATTGCCCTCACTTAATGGTCCAGGAAGCTTAGTATGAGCACGTATAAATCCAAAAAAACACGGACAGGTGCGAGAGCGAAGAAGAAGTTGTATCTGGCGAAAAAAGAGTTTGGATAGTGGAATTAGCTGTACCAAGAAAAGGGACAGTTTCAATGACCTGAAGGGCTCGAATAACATAATGACTATCTGAATATAAATTAAAGGCTTTAGTAGGTAAAAGAGTAAGGGCCTCTAAAACTGCTTGAAGTTCAACTTCCTGGGCAGAAGAAAGCCCAGTGTCCCCAAGATCTAGTTTCACCATCAATAGTAAGAGCTGCTGTTCCATTAGAGGATCCGTCTGTAAAACACCAAGGCAGCCTCAGAAAGAGGAGATAAAGATACAATCTGAGGAAATATAAAAGTGTAAGAAGAGGCAAAGTGAAGTAACTTGTTAGAGGGATAATGATGTGAAATTGTGCCCACAAAATTGGCCCAAGCAATGGCCCAGGAATCACAATGAATATAAAGCCATTCTTGCTGCTGCAAAGTATAGGGGATATAAATAACCTGTGGATCTCGTCCAAGATACTTACAAGATTCCACACGGCACATATGGACTAAGGTGGCTACCAATTCATAATAAGGAGTTAACACTTTTGAAGGAGTAGCAGGCAAGGAAAGCCACAAAAGGGGTCCCTCTGCCAGAGGACCGCTGTTGGAGAATGAGGTGTAGTTAAAATATAAGCTTCCCAAGGGGCTGAGTAATCAATATAATTTATATGTCTGGGAAGAAATGGCAGAATTTACTATGCTCAAGGCTTCTGCTGCTTCAGTTGTTATTTCTCTGGGAGATGTAGGGTCAGGGTCCCCCTTTAATAGATCAAACAAGGGTTTTAATTCAGCTGTGGACAATTTAAGATAAGGGCGAAGCCAATTAATATCTCCAGGAATTTTTGAAAATCATGCAAAGTACGTAAATGAGAAGTCTTAATCTGTAATTTCTGGCTAGTAAAATAATAAGGACCCAAAATATGACCAAGATAAGTATATGGAGGATGCTCTTGCACCTTTTCACTAGCTATTATTAACCCAAAAGAGGTGAGATCTTGCTTTAACTGTCCAAAGGCTTGGCGTACTACTTCAGGGTTTAAGTGAGCCAACAAAATATCATCTGTGTAGTGAATAATATAAACAGAAGGAAAATTTTGGCGAGTAGAAGAGAGAGCCCGTGCCACAAAGCTTTGACACAAAGTGGGGCTGTTTGCCATGCCTTGGGGTAACACTAGCCAATGGTATCTTTTCATGGGTTCTTTAAATTTGTAGAGGGGACACTAAACGCAAAGCGTTTGCAATCTTGAGGAGCAAGAGGTATGGTATAAAAACAATCTTTTAAGTCAATTATAATTTTGTATGTATTTTGAGGAATTGCCATAGGAGAGGGCAAGCCTGGTTGTAAAGCCCCCGTAAGTTCCATGGTGGCATTCACTCGCCGGAGATCCTGTAGGAGTCTCCATTTGCCAGATTTCTTTTTGACAACAAAAATAGGTGAATTCATGGGGAAGTAGTAGGAGCAATGTGGCCCAAGTCCAGCTGTTCCTGCACCAGCTGTTGGGCAACAACAATCTTTTCAATTGATAGGGGCCACTGATCCACCCACACCGGACTGTCTGATAACCATGTGATAGGATCGGCATGAGGGGACAGGACGAGCAGCAACCCCCGTTAAAAATATCCCAGCCCTTGTCTAGGAGGTCGGGGCTGAGGTTGAATGGGTTCTCTAATACCTTGCTGATGACTTCCCAATCCTCCTGAGGGCAGTAGCCCTTGACTTAGGAGTTGACGAGTGACTGCGTCACTAGGGCTAAACAAATAAACTCCCATTTTTTCCATAATATCTCTGCCCCACAAATTTATGGGCAAATGATCTAATACAAAAGGCTGGAAAGTCCCAGAATGCCCCTCACCATCTCTCCAGTTAAGGATGGCACTGCTTTTGTTGGGTGTCTGTGGCATGGCCAATCCCCTGCAGGGATGTAAGAGACGCAGTAAGAGGCCAGTTGGAAGGCCAATGTCTCTTGGCTATCACAGACACATCTGCTCCTGTATCTAACAGACCTCGGAAGGGCTTTTCTTGTATATAAATTGTAAGCTCGGGCCTCTCCCGTTTTATGTTTTGAACCCAAAATATGTCTGAGGACCCGAAACTCCTTTCTCCCCTCGGGTTCGGGGTGGCTGATGCACCGACTGAAAATAAAAGGAATAAGGATGAGCTGAGCAATTCTTTGTCCTGCAGGGATAGAGATAACACTAACAGGCGCTGAAGCCATGATTTTTATTTCTCCAGTATAGTCTGATCTATCACTCTCCTGGAATAATATGCAGGCCTCTCAAGCGCAGAGCTACTGCGGCCTAACAGCAAGCCAACGGAATCCCCTCGGTAGGGGGGCCAATGGCTCCTGTAGGGAGGGCCTGGACTCCCATCTCCGGAGTCAGCACTGAGCTGGTGGAGGAGCAGAGGTCCAGTCTGCACTCCCTGGCGTTGCTCGGAGGAGGCAGGAAACTGATTGTAACTGCAAGTTGTTGGGGGATGGGCCTGAGGTTGGGGGAAGGAAGGGGCCGCCCCAAAATTTCTCTGTGGGGCCAGGGGCTGGCCCCTCTGCAGTTTCCCGAAATCGGGCGGCCAGAGTTAACAAAAGTAGATCTACATTTCCTAGCCCAATGCTTCCCTTTATTACAACGGGGACAAGTTCCAGGCTTAGCTCTCCTTTCCTGGTTAGGGCAGTGAGCCATTAAGTGGCCCATTTGTCCGCAGGAAAAACAGCTGCCAGGAGGCCCAGCAGTGCACAGATGTCCCTTTCCTTTTTCCCCTGTGCGGGGGGTGCGCAAGAACTCAGTTACAGTCTGCCCCTGGAGCGCTGCAGCCAGCGTGAGGCCCTGCATATAGGATGGGCCAATGTCTGCACAAAGCCGTATATAGTCAGTTATTTCTCCCTTTCTCTTAATAGGTCTGATGGCTGCTTGGCAGGCTGCATTAGCATTCTCATAAGCCAATTGTTGTACAAGGATCTTGCCGGCACCCTCATCTCGGATCAGACGACTTGTCGCCTCCAATAACCGAGAGACAAAGTCTTGATAAGGCTCATCTGACCCCTGTCTAATTTTGGAGAGGTCTTCAGTCTTACTAGAGTTAGGAAGTCTACTCCAGGCACGTTTAGCGGCAGCACTTATCTGATCGTAAACGTCCGGGGCGTAATCTAACTGGGTCTCGGTGCTAGCATGATCACCTTCCCCAGCCAGCTCCGCAAATGAAGCAGGCACATTATTTGCTCTGTTAGTCTCTGCTGTTGCCTGACACTGATCTACAAATTCAGACTTCCATAGCAAGTAATCTCCTCCACTAAGACAAGCCTTAGCTAACTGTTTCCAATCATTTGGGCATAAAGTTTTAGCAGCCAAGGTATCAAGAATAACTTGAGTGAATGGCGCTGTAGGGCCGTATTGAGCACAAGCATTCTTCAGATCACTTATTTGTTTAAATGGTAAAGGCTGGTGGACTGCTTCGTTATCTTCAGTCCTCCTTACTGGGAATAATTGAAAACCAGAAATGTCCTCCCCTTCATGAGCAGCCTGCGCCAGGGAGAGTTGCAGGGCACTACGCTTAGGGGAAGGATTAGGACTTGACCCAAAAAGGAGTTCACCGCTCGGAGGGCCAGGCGCCTTTAACAGCGCTGGCTGAGATGGTACTGGCAGTGAGACAATAGCAGGCGGTGGGGGTGGTGGGAAAGGATCAAAGTCCGCCAAGATTGTGGGTGGGGGCCCACAAGTTTCTAACTTTGCAGGAGTTTGTTGTCCTGGCTGAAGCTGGGACAACAGGGTTATGGTTGATTCCAGCATTTTCTCAACATGAGTAATCTGTCTACAGTAGGCTCATTGCATAATTTCTCCTCAGAGTCTGAGCCATCTGAGTCTTCCTTAGTATCTAGCCCAGTGGGTTCAGATCTTACTAATTTACTCAGCTCTTCCCGGGCAGCTGCATAAGTTCCGGGGGCTGGGTGATGTTCATCAGGCCCCTGTTCAGTTTCTCTGATGGACTGATCGAATCTAACCCGTTCATGTCTAGGATCCAAACAATCTCGGACCAGATTCCAGAGAATAAAGGCATCCACTGGGATTTTCTCAGGGCCATTTAAATCATAATACTCCTGAATCTTTTTCCCTATCTTTCGCCAAGTTTCTAAGTTAATGGTTCCTTCCTCCGGGAACCAGGGGCATGCTTCCTCAACAAAATGAAAGAAACGTTCTAACTGACTTTGGCCAATTTTCACTCCCCGGGTATGTAGCATGCCTTTGAGGGCCTGCACGTATAGCGTACGGCTATTACCTTGTCCCATAATTTATTACTCCCGACGATACACTCTCCTCCCGCTCTCCTTCCCAACTATTCGGACGTCCTAACCTGAGCGGGGGTCACCTGCCGTCGATCCCAGGTCTTCAAGTCCCTGTTCCAGGCGCCAAACCTGCCGGGCCAGCCGGCAGGGGAACAGAAATCCTGACTGAGGGGCGGCAGGGATACGGAAAAGGAAAAATAAGGCAAGAGAAAAAAGACAAGAGACAAAGATGGGGTACGGGAGGTCTACAGCCGTAAGGTTGAACCTCAAGACTGCAGCCAAGTTTATTCCAACTACCAGCTTATATGCAGTTTTGGAACCAGGGAATAGCATAGGATTGTTAAAATTCCAGAACATAAAGAGTCTTGGAAGTTTGCAACATTTGATTACAGTAAACACAGGACAAGGTTGATAGGAATCTACTCCAGCGGACATAGCAAGGTGGGGGCATAGCAAAGCAATTCCGGACAGTAGCTGTGAACGGATGTCCTTGCCTTTAGCATATCCTGGCGGTAACAGCACAGCCAGAGGTGATAATTTACCTAGCTGCAGGTCTGGCTCCCTAGCTGCAGGTCTGGCTCCCGTCATCTTGGCGACATCGGCACAGCCAGAGGTCAGGATGAGCTTAGCTGCTAGCTCGGCTCCCGACAAGTTGCCTCTGCTGCACCAGCTACTGTGTGTTTGACACAAAGTGTGCAAACGTCTCACTATGTTAATCAGCTTGCTCATAACACTATGCAAGCCCTGCACGTGCAATCATTGAAATCATTCATTTTTACCACCGGGTTTTCAATGTTCAGCAGAAAGAAGTTATCAAAGAAAGTCCTCCATTGGCTTGTCCAATAGAATGGGCCCGTCTCCAACCTACTCCTTGGAAGTTCATGAATGGTGTTAGTACGAGCTAGCCATATTCCACTATGAATGGGAGCACCCTACTATTGACCAACCACGTACACTGACTAAGAAGCACCCTTGTCACTTTAAATCTCATTCCTAATGATAGGCTCACAGGCCATGCTATATTCTTATTTATTTATTCATTTATTGGTTTTTAACCATTAGTTAAAGAGATTTTATAAATATTGTGTCACCTTCAAATAAAGTGTTATGTAGACACCATACTTAAAATCATTCCAAGGTTCCAAAGAGGCCCGAATTTCCTTTTCCTTTACAAGGGTTCCTATATGTGCAGTGGGATAAGATGTTGATTTTATGAAAACAATTTAAAGGTCATAATAATTTCTGGTGAGAAAAATATTGAGCTACAATGCAAAATGAAGTCTCAAGGGAAGAGATGGTTCCATGATTGGTTTAAGTGGTCTCTGTACCTAAATATACACATTTTGGGTACTGCTGATCCCCTTGCTATTTTATTGTTGGGACATACAATATACATTATATTACTGGAACCATTCAATACATAATAGCTCGATTAAACTCCTCTTGGTCAGCCAAATTTGTAGACACTGAATCCCCCAAAATTAGTGGAAGAAAAGTGTCAATAATTTGATTCCTGTATAAACACTAGTAAAGAGAAAGGTTATGCTGAAATCAAGAGCCAGAGGATAAAAATACAAATGTCTCCAAATCAAAATTTACAAAACCATTTGTGTAAACCAATTCTAAAACTTATCAGGGGGAAAGATACAAGGGAGTTGGAAGTGTGGGGTTATGGAGGAGGTAACATGATGAACTAGAAATATACTTACAGACTTACATATGAACCTCTATCCTTTGGTACAACACTCTGAAAATAAAGGAAAAAATAAAACAAACTAAAAAAAAGAGGAAGTAATGTGGTATGAAATAGTTTATGGTCCTAATCTGAATCCTTTAGAAATAATGCCATTGTAGAAATGAACGGAATAGATTCAATCAGTTGATCAGAGAAACTGAACAGGGACTTGATGAGCATCATGCAACCCCCAAGCTTATGCAGCTGTTTGGCAAGAGTTGAGAAAATTAAAAAGATCTCAAACCACTGGGGTAGATAATAAGGAAGACTCAGAAGGCTCAGACACTGACGAAAAATTATGCAATGAGCTTACTAAAGACAGGTTGACCCATGTGGAGAAAATTTTGGAATCAATTATAGCCCTATTGTCACAACATTATCCAAAACAGCAAACTCCTGTAAAGGTAAAGACTTGTGGGACCTGCCCAGAATCCTGGCGGACTTTGATCCTTTCCCACCACAACCTCCGCCTGATAGGGTCTCACAGCTAGTACCATTTCTGCCTGTGCTGTTTAAGGTACCTGGTCCTCCTACAGTAAACTTGGCACACTTCCTTGGCTAAGACTTATCAAGAAGGGAGGACATTTCTGGTTTTCATTTATTCCCTGACAGGCAAGATGAAGATAACAAAAGAGTTCATCAGCCTTTGCCATTTAAACAAATAACAGATCTAAAGAATGCTTGTTTTCAATATGGCCCTACAGTACCACTTACTCAAGTCATTCTTATTTATTTATTATTCATTGGCCAGTCCTGGGACTTCAACTCAGGGCCTGAGCACTGTCCCTGGCTTCTTTTTACTCAAGGCTAGCACTCTGCTCCTTGAGTCACAGCGCCACTTCTGGTCATTTTCTATAACTCTGGTGAGGGGTAATCAAACCCAGGGCTTCATGTACATGAAGCAAGCACTCTTGCCACTAGGCCATATTCCCAGCACACTCAAGTCATTCTTGAACCTTGGCTACTAAAACTTTATGCCCAAATTGCCAAGCAGCCATCAGGCCTTCTAAGAAAAAGGAGGAATAAATGACTATATTCAGCTTTGTGTGGACATTGGGCCATCATAGCTGCATGGCCTCATGCTCCAAGGGCAGACTGTAACAGAGTTCTTACGCATGCCCTCGATGGGGAGAAGGCGATGGTGATATTTATGTACTGCTTGGGTGCCCGGCATTTGTTTTTCCTGCCAACAAATGGGCCACTTAATGGCTCACTGACCTAATCAGAAAAGGAGAATTATTACTGAAATTTCTCCCCACTGTAAAAACGGGAATCATTGTGTTACAAATTTCAAATCTAATTTGAATGACTCTGCCTGCCGGGCCAGCTGGCAGGGGAGCAGGAATCCTGACTGAGGGGCGGCGGGGATAAGGAAAAGGAAAAATAAGGCAAGAGAAAAAAGACAAGAGACAAAGATGGGGTACGGGAGGTCTGCAGCCATAAGGTTGAACCTCAAGACTGCAGCAACAGTTTATTCCAACTCCCAGCTTATATGCAGTTTTGGAACCAGGAATGGCATAGGATTGTAAAAGTTCCAGAACATAAAGAGGCTTTGAAGTTTGCAACATTTGATTACAGTAGACACAGGACAAGGTTGATTAACATAGGAATCTACTCCAGCGGACATAGCAAGGTGGGGACATAGCAAAGCAATTCCGGATAGTGGCTGTGAACAAATGTCCTTGCCTTTAGCATATCCTGGCGGTAACAGCACAGCCAGAGGTGATAATGAACCTAGGTGCAGGTTTGGCTCCCGACATCTTGGCGACATCTGCACAGCCAGAGGTCAGGATGAGCTTAGCTGCTAGCTCAGCTCCCGACAACTCTGGCCGCCAGATTTCAGTAAGCTGGCAGAGGAGCCAGCCCGTGGCCCCACAGAAAAATTTTGGAGCAGCTCCTTCTTTCCCCTAACCTCAAGCATATCCCCCAACAACCTGCAGCAACAATCAGTTTCAAGACTCCTCTGAGCAACAAAAGGAAGTGCAGGACTGGATCTCTGTTCCTCTACCTGCACAATTCTGACTTCTGAAATGGGATTTCAGACCCTCCCTACAGGAGTCATTGGCCCACTTCCAAGGGAATCTGTTGGCTTATTGTTAGGCTGCAGCAGCTCTGCACTGAGGGGCTTACCTATTATTCAAGGAGTGATCGATCAGGACTCTAATGGAGAAATAAAAATCATGGCTTCAGTGCTTGCTAGTGTTACCACTATCCCGGCAGCTCATTCTTGTTCCTTTAAGTTGTCGGTGCCTCAGTTACTACAAACCCTAGGGGATAAAGGAATTTTTTGATCTTCTGACAATTTTTGGGTTCAAAACATAAAATGGGAATGGCCCGGGAATAACTCCTTCTCATATTTTGAGATATCAATATGTTGAGACTACCTCTTGGGCTGTAAAAACCCAATCTTCTCAAGTCACTTCGATCCGTTTATCTAAGAGGTTAGCAATATTTCCCATTGACCACTGGTTCAAATATAGGTCTATGGCACATAGAACAAGTTATATTCAAATGCAAATTACTCACTAGCTGGGGCAACAAATGAGCTAATTCCTCCAGTACTCATACCTTAGTGAAAGAGATCAACAAAGAAACATGTGCTTCAATCTTAAAGTGACCTTGGGGTATTCCAAAGGATATGAAACTTAGGCAAGACATGGGTGAACGATTGCCAATTTTCCTATTTCTATCCAGTCCCTTCTAGCTTCCTTGGTTACATGTAGCTCCAGTATTCATATAGCTGGCCTCCACACACATACATGTCTAGCACAATGATGATCAAGTTGTCCACATCCTGGTTGTGGTGGGTAACCTATATTAAACAGGAAGTGGACAGTAAACTAAGCATATCTTAGACATGAGTATGTCCTTTTTGCCACATGGCAAACGTGTGCTCCACAAAGAATAGAACTAGCAATTAGCCACAGTGTTCATAATGATGATAGAAAAAAGGGGGGAAAAAAGATAAAATATAATGTACCATAAATCAAGAACTTGGTAAGTTAAAAATAAGAAGGAATGTTATGGAAGGTAAGAAAGAGAGGGAAGGAATGAATGATATAAAGAAGAGGGACAGGGTGTTGAAGCGGAGGAAGACAAGAAGACAGGAAGGAAGACAGGTGGGAAGGGAGCAAAGAGGGAAAGAATGCAGGCAGGGAAGGAGGCAGGGACAGATGGATTGTGGTTTGTATTGACAGTTTGTGGGACAGAGTTAATGGTGGAAGTATGGAGGAAGAAGGGTCCGAAGGTAATCCTGGGGAATGAGAGATTACCATTACATATCTGTAGCTCCTTTGTTGAATATCAACTGACTATAAGAATGCAGATTTATCTCTCCTGCTGTATGAATAGCCTAAACGTGCGATAATTATTCCCTGTGAGGGAGACCACAGTGTCCATGATTCTTTCGGTGTGGCTCACTTCACTTAGTATAATGTTTTCCAAGTGCTTCCATTTCCTTATGAATGGGGCGATGTCATTCTTTCTGATTGAGGCATAAAATTCCAGCGTATATATGTACCACAATATCCTGAGGGGGATCTGTGTTGGTCCCATATTTTAGCTATGACATATTGTGCTGCGATGAACATTGTTGTGCTGGTGGCTTCAGTGTCTTCTCTTTTTTTGGTATTACGGGAGCTCTATATTAAGCCTTCTGAGGAAGCTCCATAGTGCTTGCCAGAGTAGTTGGACCAGTTTACAATCCCACTAACAATGAAGTAGTGTTCCCTTTTGGCCACATCGCCTCTAAATTATTAATGTTAGTTTTTTTTTTTTTTTTTGGCCAGTCCTGGGCCTTGGACTCAGGGCCTGAGCACTGTCCCTGGATTCTTTCCGCTCAAGGTTAGCACACTGCCACTTGAGCCACAGCACCGCTTCTGGCCGTTTTCTGTATATGTGGTGCTGGGGAATCGACCTAGGGCCTCGTGTATCCGAGGCAGGCACTCTTGCCACTAGGCTATATCCCCAGCCCAATGTTAGTTTTCTTGATACAGTACTTTCTTACTGGGTTGAGTTGTTGAACACAGAAGATGACGCTGAGAGAAATAAATGCCATATTATGGAAACCAGTTTTATATCACAGTTGTAGTACTTTCTACATGACATGGGTAACCGTAGCCTCTGTTGTTGATGTTCCTCTTGTATCCCCTTCTTGTCTTCATACCTACACTATTACTATATATTATCTGAGTACATTCGAAATCATGAATACTGATATTTGAACTAGGAAAGTGAAAGGATATACCAAAATCAAGAGACACATGATAACAAGACAAATGACTTCAAAAGCAATACTTACAAAACTGTTTTGTGTAAACCACCTCAAGCACTCATGGGGAATGAAGGAAATGGGGCGTGGGGAGGGGAAATGTGGGACTAGTAAAAAAACAAGACAATAAATGTATCCAATGCCTAAGATACGAAACTGTAACCTATCTGGACATCATTTTGACAATAAATAAGAAAAAATTATTTAAAAAATACAGCTTCATTTCTGAGTTTCATATTCCATTTCAGTTTTCTTCAGGGTTTTCTTTATACCAGTACCACCTGTTTTTGTTATGATGCCTATATAATAGATCTTGACACGGCATTTTTAAGAATAACGAAAGGAAGGCAAGAAGACTCCCAAATGGGTAAGATAAGGATTCCACAAGAAATATTGCCAGAATAATCCAGGACATCCAAACAATCAGAAACAACTATTTCCAGAAACTATACTCACTAAAGAATGAATACTTTAGGGAAACAGGTAGATTTTTACAGAAATATAAACTGTCCAACCTGAGGCAAGAACATATAAATCAATTAAATTACCTCATGAATTATGATGAGATACAGGAAGCAATGAAATTTCTTACAATATAAAAAAGGGAATCACCGCAGAATTCTATAACACTTTCTAAGAAAGGGGAAAACACCAATATTCTCCTAGTTCTTCCGTGAAGTTGATGCAGAGCGAGAAACCCCAAACCTGTTCCTTGAATCAAATACAATCACAAAACCAGGAAAAGATCCCCCAAAAAGATATTTCAAAAAAATCTCACTTAGGAACAAAGATGCACAACTCCTCCACATAATATTACCTAGCACAATCCAAAAACAGATTTTATAAGTCATGCATCATGGGCAACTAGCCTTCATTCCACAACTGGAAGCCTGCTACAGCAGATTCTTAACTTTTAATGCAATTCACCAAATTGACATAGGTAAGATGAAGAATCACATCATTCTTAAAGTGGCTGCTCCAAACCTTCAATGTTATAACACAGCAATAGATTTTCAAAGCCCTGAAGAAAATAGGATTAGAAAGACCCTTTTTAAAACAATGAAAGCCATATATATGAGAACAACTGCAAATGTCATACCAAATGGGAAGAACTACAACCATTTTCTTGAAAACCAGGAACAAGACAAGGGTAATACCTCTCTCTTCTCCGATTTAATATATTTCTGGAATCCTTAGCCATAGCAAGAAAGCTCCAAATAGGGAGGATCCAAATAGGGAGAGAAGATGTGAAACTTTCCTGATTTGCTGATATTATGTTTTTATACCTGAAGGACCCAAATAAATCTCCTGCAATTCCTAGACCTAACAAACTGTTTTACCAAATAGCAGACGGTAATTTGCAACAGTCAAATATTATAACTTGCTAATATATTCATACAAAGGGGATTCAAGAAACGATTCCCTCCAAAACCTACACACCAATCAAAAATTTCGCCATGGATCTAAAAACATGAGTGCATGCAGGTGGTAATGGAGTATAATCCGTGGTTCCAGGAGGAAGATACTTTAGACTTAGAATTCTGGGAAGGAGTAAACAATAATGTGTAAAAGGCATATCAGTGTGGGGAAAAGGTTCCAGATACATTTTGGTCTAATTGTGCATTAATATGTACAGCTCTAATTATCATGTTTGCGATGCTATGGTAAGATCAGCTGCTGAACTGGATGTAGATGTGGAGAAAGCTATGAAGGTTTATAGTTTGTCCAAGGAGGCAAAAACTCAAAGTGGGCAGGAGTTAAAGAGATGGCTACACCTGAGCAATCTCTTGCCAGTTCTGCTAGAGAAAAGGTAGAGCCAAACTACCTATGTTTCTTCAGAAAATGAAGCCACTCTAAATAGCTCAGCAGGGCAGTCAGTGTGCTAAAGAGGCTCTCCATATCTGCCACGGACTTCAGCGGGGATGAGTCTTATAAAGAAAAATTTTTTGCTGCAGCGCCTGCCTTTCCTTTTCTGTTCTTCAGATTATGACTCTGAGGACTTTGTTCCTCTCCCTCACTATCAACGGTTCCCCATTATTCGACCCCCTTGAGTCGATGGAGATGCTCAGCCCCCTCATTATGAAAGTATCAATATGGTTTATATCACTCAGCTGTGGAAGGCGGTAACCTTATATGCACCACAGGCGCTGAAGTTAAAGAGTTAATGTTGACAACTGTTTCTGCTTTTTAAAATTTGGCTCCTGAGGATTGGAAGATTATGTGTAGGGCATTATTAAAACCTCAGGAATATCTATAATGGTTAATGTGGTAGAATGATGTTGCATCTGCCAGAACAGGCTAAAATGCTCACTACCTAAATGCCGCCCTTCACAAAATACCGCATGATATATGAATAGGCAGTGGGGATTATAAGACCCAGAATCAAGTAAATACTCCAAAGGAGATTGACCAGTGGCTGCAGGAGATATGTCTAGAGGCATTGGGTTGGGTATGTCCCACAGTAAAAAGGATGGTTCTTAGGCCTGCTTTATTCAATGGGCCTAGGAACCCTACTTTGACTTCATATTGCGCCTTCAGAAAAACATCCATAGAACAGTACAAGGTGCTGCTGTTCACGATCAATTAATTAAATTACTGGCAATTGAGAATACTAATGAAGATTGTCAGTCTGCTTATCTACCTGCTAAGGAGATTGGGGAGGTACTTGCATATTTCAAGGCGTGTCGGAATATATTTTTGGACACTCAAAAGATGAAGCTATTGGGACAGTCTCTGGGTGCCAGTGTGAAAGTACCCAAATCCGGGAAATTAAACTGTTTAGACTGTGGGGACAAGGGCATACTGAAATGAATTGTGTAAAAATGAAACTGGCAAATACAAACTCGCCTAGGAAATTCCCTTTCTACAAACGTGGGGTGCATTGGGCCCAAGAATTTTGATCTAAAACTGACATTGGTGGACATATGCTTCCCCTTTCATCAGGAGCAGCACAGGGAGAAAGTAAAAGGTGTTCAGGAAAGGGGGCAAAGGGCAAGCCTCATGGTCCCATTCCTATGAACGAGCCTTCCCCACCATCGTTTCCTTACAACCAGCCCAGATTTGGAGTGCCACAGTGGACCTTTTCTCAAGCCCAACCTTAACTTTCCCTGCTAATTTCCAGAATTAGAACTTGCATATACCGTCCCTTGCCTGGGGGACTTGGGGCCTTCTTTTGGAGCATTCCAGTTTAATTGCTAAAGGGGTGTTAGTTGTACCAGGAGTAACTGACTCTGACTACATAGGACAAATTCAAATCCTTAAGACCTCCCCTGTACCTTATGATATTAATTCTGGTGATCGTATTGCACAATTGATTTTCTTTGCTTACATATTTATATCAACTTCTGCAAACCCTTATCAAGGAGGTTTTGGCAGTATGAAATATCAATGTGTTTTCTGGATTTTCAATGAAGCATACAAACCACCTTGTTGTAAATTTTATATAGGAAAGAGGCATTGCTAGCTACTGGCTAAGACATCACAATAATCAGCCAGATTGAATGGGCCATCGGGGCAGCGTGACACAACCTATCAAATGCAGAATAAAAGGTGTCAGTAGTACACTAGATTCAGTTATTAAGCAAAATCTTGAATATCAGTATATTACTGATGGTGAAGGCCAACATTCCATTTTTGATCCATAATTTTTGTAAGTACCTATTACCGTAATTGTACTAGACGTCTTTGAACACTGGGGAGCTCATTTTGTTTTCCCTTGAAGTTCAGATGCATGTCTTTCTCAGTAAGATTACTTACTTGGCAGACAGATTGTCCAGATTGCCGTGAGCAAAGGCCCTTATCTAAGGAAAAGTTGGCGGCCACAATGCAAGTTGTTGGAGATAAGTTAGCTTCAAATCATATTGAGGTTTCTATCTCTACCTGGAACTCTCCTATTTCTGTTATTAAAAAGAAATCTCACAAATGCAGATTGCTCACGGATTGTCGAGCTCTAAATGCAGCTTTGAGGCCTATATTTTACAACATGGCCTGCCCCAATCATGTATGATTCCTTTAAATTGGCATATTATACTAAGATTTGCAAGATTGTTTCTTTACTATTTTCTTATTTCATGAGGACCTATCATGCTTTGCTTTTACTTTAAGTCGGATTAATCTCCAAGGACCCCATGGAAGGTTTAAATGGAAATTATTGCCACCAGGTATGATGAACTCACCTACTATGTGTCAAACTTTTGTAGCCAGAGCACTAGAACCTATTAGGAAAAGATTTTCTCATTTTTCATGTATTCATTATATGGATGACTAATTATTTGCTGCACCTAATAAATATATTCTATCAGACTTATTACAAATTTTGCCCTTCCACTTGCAAGAAAATGTTTTATTAGTTGCCCCTGATAAAATCTGGACAGAGGAGCCATTAAAGTATCTAGGATATTTAGTTTAAAAAAAACAAGCAATTATTCTCCAATTTATAAAAATTCGTACTGAAAAATTAAATACTCTTGATTTTCAAATGTTACTAGGGGCCATTAATTGGCTTCATCCTTCCTTAGGCATTCCCACATATGCTTTGCATAATGTATTCTCCATTCTTCAAGAGGATTTAACATTAAATAGCCCTTGTGTATTAACTAGTGAGGAAAGTCAGGAATTAATTTTAGTAGAAAAACCCCTGACTCAAAATTTCTTATCCCGGGTAGATTTTTGTGTCCCTAATGGGCTATTAAATCTACTTACAAAGTCTACCCCACAGGGGGAATAGCACAGTTCAACAAGAGTTTGGTAAGTACCAGGCACACATTGTCTGAAATGTAAAGCACATGTCTGGAGATAATCAGCTTTATTATCATGCAAGGCTGTAAAATGTGCCTGCAAATCAATGGGGAGGACAACTACTTGATTATCATCCCCACACCTAAATAACAATTCAAATTTGCATTACAATCCTCTGATCTCCTCCCTTTTTCATTGAATGCCTTTCATGAAGAAGTTTTATACCAATTACCTTCTAGTCCTTTAAGGAAATTATTTCAATAACAAATTTATATTACTGATAATATTTAACTTTCTAAGGCCATTCTAAATTCGCCTAATATTTTGAAGATAGTACCAAAAATAACAAATGTGCTTTTTGGACAGAAGGTAAATATCAAGTTTTCCTCACTCCCTGGCAATAGGCACGCAAAATGAATCACAGGCTGTTATATACGCTTTACAGAATTTCTTAATAACTTTCAATTTAATCACTCAGTCGACTTGTGAGCACATATTCTATGCAATATATATTCTGTTGTTATTTATCACATAAACCCCCCACTAGATTCACTATTTAAACAATTCAAAGCCAGTAATGCCAAAGACAGCATTTACTGTATGTCATTCACATTATTGCTCATTCTAATTTGACAGGTCCCATGGCACGTGGTAATTTTCATGTAGATGATTTAGTCCCTTTTATTTCGGCAAAAGAAGACCATGCATCTTGGCACTCTAATGCAGGTCATTTACCTGTCACATATAAAATTACTTTTAGGGTTGGGATTATGTCCTAGTGGCAAGAATGCTTGCCTCATATACATGAAGACATGGGTTTGATTCCCTAGGGCCACATACATAGAACATGGCCAGATGTGGCACTGTGGTTCAAGTGGCAGCGTGCTAGCTAGCCTTGAACAAAAAAGAACCAGGGAGTGTCCTCAGGCCCTGAGTCCAAGACCAAGGTCGGGAGTAAATAAAATAAAATTCCTTTTAAACAACCTAAGCAAATTATTGCTAACTGTCCTACTTGTTGACCTTTGCATTTACAAACCCTTCACCTTGGTGCTAATCTTCAAGGCCTGGCTCCAAACAATAATTGGCAAATGGATGTAACACACATTCCTGAATTTGTCTGCCTACAAGATGTGCTTGTAACTATTGACACATTCCTATTTTGGGAGGGGCACAGCTCTAACTGGTGAAAAATGGACTCAGGTCATTCAACATTTAGAAGAAACATGTGCAGTCATGTAGATTTCTTCTCAAATAAAAACTAACAATGGACCAGCTGAATCCAGTAAATAAGTGCAAATATATTTAGAATTTCGTAATATCTTCCATGTTACATCAGTTGAATATAAACCTCAATCTCAAGGTAGAGTAGAATGAGCTCACTGTACTTTTAAAAGACAAATTAAAAAGTAAAAGATGTTGAATATGTATAGCACTGAGGAGTATTCCACATCTATGAATAGCCTTTATAAAATAGACTGAGCTGTTATTGCAGAAGCACTATTTGTTCTTAAGTTTTTAAATTTGCCTCAAGGAGATGTTTTGGTCATAGCCAAGCAACACTTCCTAACTCCATGTATGTTAATCAAGCCACATCCTGTTTGGATTAGATTGGGGGTTGGGTTAGATTGGGCCCCTTGGCAGTTGTTAATCCAGGGGCTATGGAATGCTTATGTTTCTACAGAAGATGTCCAAAACTTCTGGCATCCACTCTGCTGAGTCCGACAAGGAGTGCCCCCAGAACACAAAGATTAGGGTAAGACATCCTCATCTATGCTATGAGACCATCCCAATCCAAGCCATGGCTGCCCACAGTCTCCATAAAAATCCTCACAGAGGAAGGACAGCCCCCTTTCCCTTATGGGGACAGGTAAAAGCGCTGTCTCTCAAAGCCCAAGAGGTAGTGCTATCTACTGAAAAAGTGCTGACTCTGGAACATCTACACCTGCCTATGTGTGCTATGTTAACCTGTGTCTTGTAACTCTATGGCAGGGGCTAATTCAGAGGTATTGTATTGGACCAGTATCTTTAAACCACCCTTATTACATCAAGATTTGTGGACCAAATCCCCAGTCTCTGCATCTATGTCTAGTCCTGACTTAATCTCTCTCTGTTATCTGTCTGGCATTCCAGTCTATCCTATAGAAGAAGGACAAGATTCTAACATCTCTTACTCTCAGTTCTCTAAAGCTATCTGTCTCGGCAATTCTCCATGTTAACCCTTTAGATATCAATATTTTTAATTCAACATGGAGGTTTATAGAATCCCAGTAGAACTCGGCTGGTTAGACTGTCCTTTTGGTCTGTGAGATCTCACACCTATAAGATACACATCTCTCCTAGTCCTTTTGGTTTGTGGTTACAAAACTGCACCAAACATAATTTTGCTCCTGAAAAGCTATACAATCTCATACTCCATAAACCAATTATGAGCAGCAGTGGAGTTGCTCAATCTTACATGTCTTCTATGCTATCTTACATGTCTTCTATGCCATGTCTGAATTTGAAAGTGAGATATCCTCCAAAAGTAGTTTGCTGTTATAGAATTATTTTCCACTTAATATCTTTGGGAATATCCTTTTATGTGACTCCATGGTAATTCAAATTTTGAAATCCAGGATGAATATACCTGAGTGTTTCCATGGTAATTATTGTAGTAGGAAAGAACCTGAATGTGTAACAGGTGAAAATTGAGCACAAAATATTTCCTTCAATTTTGTCTCCAAATATTTTGGAAATCATTACCTGGCTACTTTGTTATCTCTTGTGCTACTCTGTTTATACTGAGCCATTTTGATATACATTTCAATTTTTATGTGTAATTCATTTCTGAATGTTGGTCATATTTTTAGTTTGACAGGTGGAAATAGTGTTCCAACTTATATCACTTGCATCCATGGCAACATCAATAGTGAAATATCTTCATTAATTAGGGGAGCATACATGATTATGTTAATTTAGTAGGAGTCATGAACACCTAGGTATGGCTCAGGGCACCTTGTTAGGAATGTAGAAAACATGGTCTTCTATTGAATCCAGTCTGAAATAAAGTCTTTGTTGATCCACTTAGAACACAAACATTCCCAGAATCATCTGCATATAAAAATATTAATTCGTTTTGCCGTTTAAATATTTTGCAAACCATATATACTCCTTACAAACTGCAAACAATGGCCTGTAGACGAACTATTCAAACAGCAGTTAACATGCATATATATTATGAAATTATAATCAATTTCTCTACACTGTCTTAAATATTTCTATTCTATGATTAAACGCTTATATAGCTCAAGTACTTGGACATTGCACACTTACAAATGAAGATGCATTTATTGATTATGATTAAGGACAGAGTGACCCATGATAGCTCTTAGAATTGTCCTTGAAGTTGGTTGAATTACATCATTGCAAATTTTCCCAGTTTTGATAGTATTCTTAAATTGGGTCATGATACAATCTGAAACAGTCCATTTTTTTTGTAACCTGTTGTACAACAGCCCTTATAGAAGGCAAAATAGAGCCAGACACTTAAAGAATCATACGAATAAAATATTTCAAATGATATTCATAAGTTTTCTTTATTTGGTTTCAAAAAGCCCAGAGTCATTATGGAATACCTGTTACAGTCCTTGGTATTTCCCATGGGCTCATAAAAGAGAGGTACTCCAACCCTTTGTTTAGACTTATATCATGACCAACACTTTAAAATGTAAATTGATGGGCCTCAATATAGAAGTGATACAGTGTCTTTTGTTACAAAGCACATGCAAAACCCACTTCAAGCATTTAAATCAGACGTCTAATTTATATAAATAAATATATGACTAGCAAACGAAGAAAGCTTTTATGTCCAATTACTATGAATCATTAACTCATATCTTTGGATAAAGTACGTTTTTTGGTACATTGCCTGATAAATTTGCTACACTAATTCTTAAGCTAAATCAATATTATACTTCTGTTTGCTCACAGTAAATCAATTTACTTTTCCTTCATATTTTAATGTCAATGCCCACTGCTGCTGTTACAATAAAAATAATATATGGATTCTTTGTCATAGTGCAAAACTAATGACGCTATTTTCTCTTCTTTAATCTGTGATTCGTTGTGATTTCGATTTGAATAACAAACAGGATGAAAGCTCAAGAATGCAGAGTGATAAGGGAATTTAGATTCTAATTTAAATTCTTGGTTGATTCCTTCCTGTGAGTCCAGTGTAAATGTAAAAGTAAGTATGTTCTTCCCTGCTGTCACTTGCTTGTTCCAGCAAGTTATTCTGGGGGAGAACAATAAAAATATCCTAGTCAACCTGCAGATTGATGAGAGTACCTGTGAAACTTTAGACATGTACTTAGAGTTTTGTTCTATCCTTCGTAAGACACTTTTGCTATAATGATGCTTTCTTTTTACATTTGCGGTTTGGATCAAAGTTTAGGCAGAGAAATGTAGGTCAAATATTATCAATTTGATTTGAAATCTTAGGATTATGATTTCTTATGTACTCATAATTATTTACTATTTTTGGCCTGAGGCTAGGTGACATTACATGTTTTGTGTCTCTGTATGTATAACCTAGGATATGGCTTGTGGAAATGTGCCCGGGTCCTTAAAATAATGAGTATTCATTGATTCACCTGTACAAGTACCTCCAAGTGGGTCAAGACACACAAGTGTCCAAGTATAGTTTTCCAGATGCTGTCCAATTAATTGTTTTCAGTGTATATGGAAGTTAAGAAAGCAGGGAATTCCTTCATGATAATAGGCATTTGTTCAATTTGCAGTACCTCTAGAAGATCCAAGGATGTGTCTAATGTTTGTAGACACAATACAAACATATGTGTTAGCACTCTATGCATCGAATGAAAAAAAATGTTTTTTTATTTATGCCTTTGCAGAAATAATCAGTTGCCCCACCGTGTTGAGTTCAACAAGTATTTCTCCTTGTCTTATCTATGAGTAAAAATAATTAAAAAAAAAGTCTAATCATATGAATGTCTTTTGATTTCCTCTAATAATTGAGACAAGCACTCTTGCAACTAGGCCATATTCCCAGCCCTCCCCTAATCATTGAAACCTCCAATTTGGTTACAGTGTATATTCTTTACAGTGAATTCTGACATAAGTGGAGGTGTTTCTTTCCTTATAGAAGTATATCACTTAATATTTGAGAAAGCACAGTTAGGTAGGAGAAATGCAATTATGATCATTAAATGGAAATCTAAGTACGTTAACATGTAAAGTCCTCCTATGATTGTTCTTCAGTTACTTTTACATGAGTCTGATAAGTTTCATTTCATTATGTATTCTTGCATGTAAGAAAGTATCACCAAATTTACCTCTTTAAAAGAGAACGTCAATTTATGTGACATTATGTAAACATCAATTTGGTGAGCCAAACACTTCTGGGAGTTTTTGTAAAAAGAAAAAATTCAACTCTGTGAGCTTTTCTTACTACGAAAGATTCTCAATATCGAAATAATTTCAGTGTGTGACAATATGCAAGGATTCTTTGACTTCTTTAAATAGGACGATTTGCAAGACCGAATGAATGGGAAATGTGGTGGGGAATACAGCAGAAAGGGCTCACCAACTGAATTGGGTAATGAGCAGAACAAGCTGAGCTAATCAAGGGACTTAGGAAGAGATATATCACAGGAAAAGAGGAACAGATTACAGGAAGCATAAAGAAAGAGAGGTATATGCATATATCACCATTTTGGGATGAATTGCTTTACAATTACTAAGCATAGAGGACATAAGAATTTTGAGAATTGAATGTGACACTGAGCATGAGGAACAGACGTCTGTTTATTTTACTTTATAATATTATTAAGAATTACTAACACATAGAGTTAATGTGTAAATAATTAAGAATTTGAGGGAGTTGTTTGAGGGGTGAAGCAGAAGGATGAAGGGAGAAAAATCAGGAAGGGATAGCAGGTATGAGAAGAAATGCATATGTAATCACTATATGAAGCATGTTTCTGTAACCCCACTGTATATCATCCTTAAAATAAATAAAAAAGTGTAAAAAATTAAGTGTAAATGCATTTTGTGTTGGGAAACTAGATTTTTCTATGTATCCAAAAAAATAACATTCAAAATGTATTAAAATTTGTGCATTGTTGGAAATATTACAAGTGTTGGTAGATAATCAGAAAGAAGAAAATTTTTGATTCTGTGTGTGTTTGTGTTTGTGTTTGAGTGCGTGAGTGTGTTTTGCCTAGTCTTTTGAAGTTATGTCTCATGGTGATCAACATAGAAATGCATTGCTAAAACAGGGTATATAAAATTGGTCAAACCTGGAAATTCCTCCCTCATTTTTCTCTTGTTTCACTTTCCAATCAACTGTTCACCAACTTTGAATGGTTAATTACAACTATTTCTATTTCTTTGTTGCATTCCTTTACCCTTTGTACTTCTCACAGTGTGAAGAAGTCATTTCCTTACTACGATAAAGAAAGAGACAATAGTAAGAGCTCCATGGTCTACTACAGCGACACCTGGTTTACAAACACAGAAAATTAAATCAAAAGAAATAATTTCAAATAAGGATTTCAAAATAAAATAAAGAAACCTCCGGATTCCATATATTTGAGATCATTACTATTACCATGATTGTTTGTGATTATTTCTCCAAAGTATTGAGAAACTGTGATACTCTGCATGGAAAATCCTAGGCATGTATGCCATTTTTACCACTCAGTGAATCCATTGGCTCTGTTTGCCGCTGGTTCACTTCATACGACATAATGTTTTCCTGAGGCTTTCTATTTTCTTAGAAATGTGAGGATGTCATTCTATCTGAAGAAAGCCTCGATTCTACTATGAATATAAAACCACTTTCTGTTGTTCCATTCATCAACTGATGGCCTAAAGAGTTGGTTACATATGTTGGATATTTGAGAGAATGCTGCAATGAACATGATCATGGTGGAAGTTTTAGCATGGAATTCTTTATGATCTTTACAGTGAATGCCCACCATTGAGATTGCTCGATCATAATCTATGTGTATATTTTATTGCAGATTTGGTGTACTGCTTTGCAGAGTGTCTAAAGAATTTTATTTATTTGTGTTTCAATTATATTTTGTATTTGAGAGCCCTATTTTTTTTAGTAGCTACTGCATATCTTCTCTCATATTCTGTGCTCTCCTCTCTCTTCATAATTTATCATTTGGAGCTTAGCAATTCCATGGACGTCTTTTTGTACAATACTGTGATTTAATGTGGTTGTTAGATTTTATAGAAATCTGTTAATCTGTGCTCAGAAGCCATAGTGTTTTTCCTCGTTCTTCTTGCATATTTATTGAATCCATTTTACCTCGAGTCCCTGATCCAATTAGAATTTTTAGTGTTGTGAGGAGACACACATTGATGTACTTTTGGTTGGCGGAAGAGTTTAAAGTATTCTGCCTTAACATTTCTTGAAAAGGCTGTGCTTTTCTATCCAATTCTTTTGTCTTAATTATAAAAAACCAAGGTGTCATAGGTGTATATGTTGACTTCTCTGTCTTCAATCACATTTTCTTGATTTTTGGCCTTTTGTTGTACCAGGACCAAAAAGATTTTCAACCTGAAGCTTCCAAAAGTTTGAAAGTAGATATTAACATACCTCCAGCACTGTTCTTCCTGCTATGGAGTGTTTTGGCATCAACAAACTGAATTATCCTCAATGTTCAGATATTCCTGTTTCTAGAAAAGCGGAACGCAAAATCCACTGAGAAAAGAGCAACTTTCATTTAATGGACACAATACTTTTACTTTTGCTTTCTACAGAGAAACATTTGGTAAAGGGGAATTTCAAACAACTGACTCTTGTACATGTTGAAACACTGTCCTAAGCTCTGTCCCAATACTCTGTTACATATCCAAGGTCTGGAAAATTACTCTATTCTTTCTTGCCATGTACCAGAGATTAAATGGAAGGAAGTGGAACTCTCCACAAGAATGCTATGAAATTCATGTGATGTCACTCAAGAGCATTTTCTGTCATTTGGAAAAGCTGTAGGAAATAGGATTATGCCAGGCAATCCTGAATTGTTTATCAATTACCTCAATATTCTTCCAAGTAATTATGTCGTGGTGTAGATAACATATAGATATGTAGATACAAAGATACTGACAGATAAATCTATACACACGTACAAAGGCTTTTCCTTTCTACATTAAAATATTTTTTACAAGTAGCCACCAGAGTTTCAAAGCAATATTTACCTTACACTTTGTGGTCGATATGAAATTTGTTTGAACGAATCAAAATCTGCCATCTGCTATGTGCTATCTGCTATGTGCTATGTGCTATCTGCTATCTGCTATGTGTGCTATGTTGTTGCTGGTTGGAATATTCTGTAGATGTCGGTTAAGTCTAGTTGATCTACGCAGGTTTTTAGTTTTGTGGTTTCTTTGTTCAGTTTTTGGTGTGTTGATCTGTCCAAAGGTGATAGTGGAGTGTTAAATTCCCCAGTTATCAATGTGTTTGGGTCTGTGAATGATTTTAGAGTCATTAGTGTTCGTTTGATGAAGTTGGGTCGTCCTGTATTTGTTGTGTAGATATATAGGATGGTTATATCCTCCTGTAGCAGAGATCCCTTTATTAGAATGTAGTAACCTTCTTTGTTGCTTTTTTAATGTTTTTAATTTGAAGTCATTTTTATCTGATACTAGGATTGCAATGTCAGCCTGTTTATAGGGGCCATTGGATTGACAAATTTGATTCGAGCCTTTAACTTTTACGAGATGTTTACTTTTGCTGGATAGATGTGTGAGCACCGTTGAAGACCTCATGCGTACCTTACAAGGCACTGTTGTGTAAATCTTTGACGTTAACAATTATATACAGATGCCTTGTATACCTGTATATAATATGAGATTGGTGTTCCTGAAGAATACAATTTTGATATAACAACAAATCCTGCACCTTGTACTCAGTAGTTATGTATTTACTGTTACAATCATATGAGTAACTTTTGTTACTGTATTAATTTCTTTTTGGACTGGCATGCTTTGTCTTTGAACCCATTTGATTCACTCCTTTTGAGCAGGGATACCCTCTACCCAATATCGTGAGGACAATGGAATCTGGAGTTCCTGTAAGTAAGGAGGGTCAGTTAGGGGCTGTGCAGAGAATAGAGTAAAATATTATGGGGGAGGGTCTTGATTTTGCTTTAATTACAGTGACGTGGAAATGTGGAGAATAGTAGAATTGGTAGAAAGAAGTAGTTTAAAAAGATAGACAATTCATTTAACAGAGAAGAGTGGAGGTGTTATTCCTAGGAAAGTATTTTTAAAGAAAGAGAATATGAAGAGGGAAATAAAGAAAAAATAGTGGAAGACACATGCACAAAACAGAGAAAATTTATTTTCAAAAGGAGAAAAAAAAAAAAACACCAGAAAATCAAACAAGCAAAACAATTTTTTTGCTAAATACAAACAGGTAAAAAGGAATATAAAAACCAAATGACAATTCAGAAATTGAAAAAAACACAATAAAAGCATAAATAAACTTGGAAAAGAAAATGGAGTCTTCCTTTTTTGGATGGGCTTTTTAGTCTCTGGTTGCCTTGCGATGGTCAGCAGTATATTTTGCTTCTTGCCATGTTTGACTTGCTTTCAGTTTTTGGGGGTGGATCTATGCAGGAAGCCGGCAACAACGCCATTACAAGATGGCGCCTACTTCCTTGCAGCCTTACTGGTAAATAACGGCAAAGCCTAACGGACTTACTGGCCTGAACCCCGCGCATGCGCAAGTGAGTTCTAGTCCCAGCCAATCCCGTGGCAGCTGCTAGTAGCAACCAGTCACAGACCAATCAGGGAACGACCCATGCTCACCCAACGGTATATAAGCAGGCGTTTTGGCCTTTTGGCGCCCCTCGCTTCAGCTCTCCCTCAACCAAGCAGCTCCTCAATAAAATGTGATTGGGAAGGATCCTCGTGTGGTGGTCGCCTTTCCTCGCTGGACGGGGTTGCCGCCCGCCGCAACTGGTGCCGAAACCCGGGAACCACGCGAGGGGCCGAAGAGGATCCAGAACCCAACACATGAGGAGGTAACTTCCCTCAGGTATGTGGACTGCCGTTCCTGTCTGGTGCTTCTTATTATCCTTCCACTGTGAGTGCTGGTGGCTGGTGTGTGCTTGCTCTGTTTGCGCTGTGATGCCCTTATGGTGCATGGTACGCTCATGCCTGGAAGATGGACACTCCACAGATATAAAGGAAGATCAAAGGGCCCTTAGTAAGCACCAGGATAGTCTTTTGGAATCCTCATCAGTAAAGGGGGAAGTGGTTAGGCCTAAGGAAAATAAAAATAAAAAGATGAAAGAAAGAAAAGGGAGACCCCATAAGGGTCTGGAGGAGGGACTGCAGCCCTCCGGAAAATCCTCGACCGCGCAGGCGGTGGGGACAAGACAGACAAAACAAAAGCAAACTCAAAAGGGACAAGGACAAGAACCAGTTGCCCCATTGTATCCTTCTTTGGAGCAATTTAAGATTGATAACTCCTTCTCAGCTCTTAGTATAGAGGGCAGTGAATCAGAGAGCGAGGCCGAGAGTGGCCATACCTCGGGCAGCGAGCTGAGCCCAGAAGATGAAAAGGGCTTGGAGGAAGCCGCTGCTAGGTACAAAGAGGACAGATACGGACCTGGTTACCCCCTTGGGGCCAAGGCCCCCAGGCAAAAAACACCCTCTGCCCCCCCCCCCCCCGGCCTTATGCGGTGTCCGGGCGGAGCAACTTCATAAAGAGAAGTATGTGGTCTAGGTTGGCCTCGGCTTTTCCAGTCTTTGAGAACCCAATAACAGATGAAAGGACCTATGAGCCAGTCTCTTATAAACAACTAAGGGATCTAATGGAGTCAGTGCGCACATATGGAGTTTCAGCCAGTTATACCACTGCTTTATTGCGGCGACTCACGGTTAATGCCATGACGCCCACGGATTGGTTTGAGATTGCGCGCACATGTCTCAGTCACGGGCAGTTCCTTGACTTTAGGTCCATTGTTCAGGACAAGGCACAAATACAATTCAGAAAGAATCTCCAAGAAGGGAGAGCCGAATGGTCGGTGGACATGCTTCTAGGACAGGGAGCTTATGCAGTGGAACAGACCACCTACCCCTTTGAAGTCTACCGCCAGGTAAATGAGATATTTTACAAGGCTTGGCGGGCCTTGCCAAACAAAGGAGAGGTGGCTGGCAACCTTACAAAAGTGATTCAGGCGCCCAATGAACCATTTTCTGATTTTGTGGCACGCATGCTTGAGACGGTGGAGCGTGTACTTGGGAATTTGGATGCTGCCATGCCACTTGTACAACAAATAATCTATGAGCAAAGTACCAAGGAATGTACAAGAGCCTAAAGGAATTACTGGAAAAACAAAAAGGGGGAATAGCTGAGAGAGCGACCCCCAGGGAAAGGCTTTCACTTGTACTCTTTACACTTAAATTTTTTAATTTAAATGATGCCGGTGAGTCGGCTGCCGATAGGCATGCAGCCACTAAGGTCACCGTCAGAAAGGATATGGTCATGTGGAAAGAGGTTTTGAATAACAAATGGTATGGACCGGATCTGGTGATAACGAGATCCAGGGGAGCTGTTTGTGTTTTTCCTCAGGGCCAAGAAGTGCCTCACTGGGTGCCAACGAGATTGACCAGGCCTGTGGAAACGACAGAAGAAACCCATTGCGAAAATAAAGACCCGCAAGATGAAGACGCCATCCACTTGCCCTGTGGTACAACTGATGCCCCTGCTACTTGCAACAGTGCTGACTGCAGCCCCGATGGCAGCAAAAGAAATGACACTATGGGCTGTGACTAAGGCATGGCCAGTACCTATGCCCTTGCATGCAGATTCTCCCTTCCTCTCCACCTTGTTTTCTGCAGACTGCAACATGGAAGTCCCATGTATTGCTCGTATTTTTACTACTATGCCTAGGGGGCAGTGTGGTCTGCCTCTGGTTGGTCTGTTGCCTGCGAACCCAAACACGAAGGGACATGGCCAGTAATTTCACAGGCATTAGCCGCCTTGGAGTATGGAGCTTCCCCCCAGATTTGGCTTTCAGCCCTAAATAGGGACTAAGCCCTCAATTGCACGGCCTTTGCACCCCAGGAAGCTGGTAGCTTCACTTGCACTAGGGATAGGCGTGCATTTGAGCAGAGCAGGATGCCGGGCAATAGCACCGCACTTGGGAGTCCTGGGGTAACAGGCCCCAAGAAGAGCAAGTCTGATTGCACGTGGGTAGATACCCTAGACCCCACCTCTGGAAAAAAGGTATCGGACGGGTCTGGCGTCCGATGAATGGATAACACTCATGGGAAAGCCAGTACAATGTTCCAAAATAGCACACAGAGATCAGACCTCTACTCTTACCTGCACAAAAAGAAAAAGGGGGAACTGCAGGAAGCCGGCAACAACGCCATTACAAGATGGCGCCTACTTCCTTGCAGCCTTACTGGTAAATAACGGCAAAGCCTAACGGACTTACTGGCCTGAACCCCGCGCATGCGCAAGTGAGTTCTAGTCCCAGCCAATCCCGTGGCAGCTGCTAGTAGCAACCAGTCACAGACCAATCAGGGAACGACCCATGCTCACCCAACGGTATATAAGCAGGCGTTTTGGCCTTTTGGCGCCCCTCGCTTCAGCTCTCCCTCAACCAAGCAGCTCCTCAATAAAATGTGATTGGGAAGGATCCTCGTGTGGTGGTCGCCTTTCCTCGCTGGACGGGGTTGCCGCCCGCCGCAGATCTACTTTGAACTGCATCCCTTGTTGGTGAGGTCCTGGGTCGCTCTGGTTCACACAGATTGCTAGTGGGTCTTCGGTATCCTCTGTGGATGGGGCACATGCACAGTTTTGAGAACCCTGGCTCCACTACTCTGCAGTGGGGCCATTGCTTTCACTTTCAATTTAGAAATTTCAACAGTCAAGGCGGTGCAACTCTCTCTGAGACATAGCCTAGGATGACCCTCCTACCTGGGCAGGGGTCCTTCTCCTGGCCAGAGCTAGCTCTCCCTGATTGGTCCCTCTTGCCTTTTTCAAAGATGGCCCATTCATCCTTGCTTTCTGAAGGCTTACTTTTGTTCCAGTCTGGTCTGAACCTATGCCAGTGACAAAGATGGCACTTTGCTCTAGCAATGGTGGAAGGGCTAAGCTCCAGATACTACTTCACGGGCACGAGTGAGGATGTCTTTATAGAGGTACTCACACTTTCTCTGCTATTTCAGCCTTTGGGTGCTCAGTCTGCAATCCAGGTCTGTCTGCTGTTGTCGAGGATTTTGTCCCTGTTGCTGTTGTGTGCTTCAGGTGCATGGAGTATGGGGAAGTGTGTGGGCGCCAGCACTGGCTTGTTGGTGCACCACCAACTGGAACAAAAATCTGTGTTTTCAGGCCAGCAAAGTATATTTTTTTCTTCCTGGCCAATATCGCTGTACAGTTCTAACTTACTTGGGCTGTCTTTCTAGGAATAAGATTTTCTCTGGTGGGGCAAAACTGTAATGTCAAAATGTGTTTACCTAGGGCTCTGCTGCTACTCCGGCATCTTCTCAGAAGTGAATTGGAAATCCTTCATGATTCTGCTTTGATAAGATTGAAGACGTGGAATAATGTCGATACTCTTGTATTTGGTGAAACTCTGTCCATGGACAATGTAAGTATATATTTTGGAGTATGCTACACTTGATGCTTAGAAGAATCTGTTTTTGATAGCTGTATGTTGAAAACCTTTGAACAAGTCTGTTACATTCATGTGGAAAATGGATGTACTTCTACACTATCTCTGTAATCTTATCTGAGTATTTTGGAAACCGTGTATACTTGTATTAGAATTAGGAAATTGAAAGGGAATACCAAAATTGAGATACACAGAGTAAAAAAAGAGAAACAACTAAAAAAGCAATACTTGCAAAACTGTTTGCTTAAAATGCACTGAACACCACAGTGGAGGAATGGAAAGGGGGAGGAAGGAGGAGGGCATGAGGGACAGGGTAACAAGCAGTACAAGAAATGTATACAATGCTTAACGTTTGAAACTGTAACCTCACTGTATATCAGTTTGATAATAAAAATTTGAAAAAAAAGAACCACATCAGCGGTATCAAAATGCCTGATTTCAAGCTCTATTACAAAAGCATTATTAAAAAAATACAACCTTCTATTGCCAAAAAGGTGATGCCTGATGAATACAATATGGCAGAACAACTTCAAAGAAACCAGAGACTTGCAGTCAGCTGATATTTGACCAAGGAATGAGAGACATACAATAGAAAAATTAGCATCTTCAATTATTGGAAATGGGAAAAAAGGATCACCACAGGAAAAAAAAAAATCAAAGCTTATCCTAGCGTGATAGCAGCACCGATATCAACTCAAAATGGATTAAGATTTCAACATCAAATGTGAATCCTCATAACTATAATAGAACAGAGTAGCAGAGACATCAGGTCTTCCAGGCCTAGGGAGGAACTTCCTGAACAGAGTCTGAGGCACACAACAGATTGATGAAAGATTGGAAAATGGGAGTACATTAAAATAAAAATTTCTGCACAGCTATGCACATGGTCATGAAAGCAAACAGACAGCCAAACAGCAATGTAACAGACAAATATTATAAAAGGTTAATGTTTCTCACATACAGGGGACACAAGAAACTAATCCCTCCTAAATCCAACAATTCAATCATGAAGTTCGCCATGGATGTGAAAACAGACTTCACAGAAGAAGAAATAAAAATGGTAATGACACAGAGAAACATAGCAACCATCAATGGAAGTAAATGATATGTAAATATAAACAACACTGAAATATCATCTTCCCCAAGTCAGAATGAGATATATTCTGAACTCAAGCAACAAGTGCTGGAGTTGACTCCCTGAAAGAGGAAATGTACTGAACTGATGTTGGGAATGTAAACTACTACAATCACTCTTGAAAAGAGTATAGAGTATCTTGAAAAGAACACGCAAGGCATAGCACATGTCCCATTCTGAGCAACAGGATCCAGGATATGACGAGAAAACCTGCACATCCACGTTTGTGTTGCACGCTTCAAAAGAGCCAAGAAATGGAAACAAATCCAATGTCCCACTATACATGATTGGATCCAAGCAAATGGTATCTCTCTACAAGGGAATCCTACACAATGATTAGAAAACATTTGGAAAAATGTATTCATTGGGACACAAGCCTGGAACATAGAATGGAACATTGGCTGGCTGATATGTCTATGTTAGAAATAAGTAACAGAGACATGATAAAGAAAGCAGGACTCAGGTACCAATTCACGGGGAGACAAGGAACGTGCTTGAGAGAAAGATATCCAAATGTGACACACAAACACTAATATTTATGTACATAAATTCAGATGGATATCTATATATTACCCAATCTGCAAGGAATTGTTTTATAGTTAATATTACTAGAGGATTTAGAGATTAGATTGACAATAGATATTAAGTATATAATTTTTTGTTTTGGAAAAAATAATGAAAAAGGAAGTTGGTTTGTGCAAGACGACAATGTGAAGGAAAGAGGCAGAAAAATGAGCACGGACATAAAAGCTGTGAGAATAAATTTATGCACATTTTTCTCTCACCTCAATACTCCCTCAAAATTTCCTTGATTCCTTGTTAAAAATTTCTTCATCTAACCTTTGTATACATTATTGGTATAATGAAATTTTGGTTAGCGAGTAACTTAAACTCCTATTACCCTAGCAAAAGCACCATAACTGGAAGTCAATATTATCAGTTGATTCTGGAGAATTTTGAGGCTCTCTTTATAATTCTGATCTGTTACATAGAGATAATGTGCCAAATTTGGTATACAACATCGAAGTTTTGAAACAATTGGAACATTTCAACACTAGTGATACAGAATCATGTGAATATTCACATAAATTTCAGATAATAAGGGATGCCATTTGATTTGATTAAATCTTTTTTTTCAAACCTACTTATAATCAAGACACAAATGTCCTTGGTCAAACAGGGCTGGTAGTAAACAAATTCTTTTGTTTTCTCTTTGAGAATAGCAAAATCAATTTATAAGACACATATTTGAAATCAAGTTCAAAGACATGAAGAAGACATACACAGCTAATAAGGGAGAAAAGAACATGAATCATACTAGAAAATAGAGAGCATAGTCCCAGTTCTCTGATTTACTATGAACCACATAATCATAACTGAGCCTACTTTCCCTGATCTTTTTATAAAAGTAATGTTTCATGAATGGTCACCACTGAGGAAAAGCGGCCATAATAATGTAGGTACAAAGTTTTGCGAAAATAGTTAAACTTTCAGAACTAGAATGGTCAACATATTCCTTGATAGGTTCCTGTGAACTCTTTGTGTAAAAGTGCATGCTTTTCCAAAGACTGGATCATGGGCAGAACAGAAATGTATACGAAGAAGGAATTCAGGATCCCAAACTCGCCTAGTTGAAAAGTGTGTGAAAACCACTCTCAGGATTCCACTACTGAAACCTCGCTTACTTGTACAATATCATAGATAAACAATGGACAGGAAGAACAAACAGGACTCCCACTTCCGGGTAGAAGGCAGCATTGAGCACTTCCGTTGTCAAATGCGGAAGTGCTTGTGAATGACGTGAGATCATAACCCGGAAGTGACCAATATTAGCCACGTCACAATACTAGTGACCCCACACGGGGGAGACAGGAGTTAAAAGTAACTGTTACTACGGAAAGGTCTACGGTGGAACAGCTTACTTCGTTGAGGGGAGAGCCTTCTTCACTAATTTGGTAAGTACAGTTCTCCTCCAGAGACATCTAACAATCATTACCCGCGTTTCCTTTCCTCATTCATCAGTCCCCATCTCGTGTGGACTAACTTTCCACTCTTTGATATACACTGTGACATTTCTGGCTACAAAGGTTCTTTGTAATTCCTTTACCGGAAGTCCCATGAGGTAGTCCCTGCTTATTTTTCAAAATACCAAGTATTGTCCAACATATCACATATCAAATATGTTATGTTCCTGGAATTGAGAATGTAGCAATTTCCAATGTTTCCGTCTTCAAATTTACTACCATTACTCTCACTTTTATTTAGGTCTAACAATGATATTTCTATGGGGTTGTACACTTGTTTCATGCCCACAACAAATTTAATGCTGGAATTTACTAATATTTGTAACAGTTATTATCTGTAGCTATGACTCTCAGTATTGCCCAATGTTCCCTCAATTTATAGGTCATGTTCTGTTAGGTATAATTACCTATAGATCCCTTGAGCCATAGTTCAAGTAAGAATACAGGAATATCTAGAAATTATTGTCTGAATTTATATGAGTTCAAACGGGTATTTTCCTGTTTGAGACCTGCAAAAGTTGGAAAATTTTGAACTATTTTGTATAGATATCTACCAGTTAGAAAACATTTTCACAAATATGTTGAACACTTGTCATGAATGAAGTCCCTTGAATGTTGGTCTATGACAAAGAAATTAATGATAAAGATTAATATACTTTGTTGACTTCAGTCCTACTGTTACAATTTTGACATTTCTCCTTATTCCTTTGAAATACAATTGTTGCCTGATTATTTGCCTGCGTTTAAACAGGTGATATACAGCTGGATGAAAATTCATGAGTTTTACCACTAGAATACCTTCTTTCATAGTGTATCTTAGGTTTGCTAATTCAGTCTCAGTGGATGTCATTTTAATCAACAAGACAGGTAATTCATTATTGTCCATGTCCTATTTTTTAATACAGAGCAATTTGCTGTCCCTTGAAATTTTTTTAACAGCACCTGAAACATTTCCACAATTTATAATGATATGCACAATACAAATGGAATTCTCTAAGTCATTTCGATGAATAAATTTTGTTTTTTGCTTTCGAGTATGATTTTGGCTCATAATATGTTGGAGATAAGTCTAGGCCCTTTTTAACAGTTAAAAAGGATGGGGAAGATTTACATTGGTTTGTTGCTTAATTCTTTTGAATTGGTGCTTTCTTAGAAACCCATATGTAAATGTGGCAGGTATGTGAGTCACTGAAAGGGAACCATCTTTCTCAAGTCAGTGTGTATTAAAGACTTGAAATTTGTCAAGGAATTCCTGATTCTGAGTTAAATAGGATACACTATTGGAAATAAGATCTTTCTAGCAATCTATTAAAAATGTTTTACCATTGATTTCGTGGGAACATGATTTATATGTGAGAAATTTATTCATGTCTACCCGAGAAAGTAAGACACACACTGGTGATACTTGTTTTTCTGAAAGCGCCAAAAACAAAAAGTCAAAAAACCTTCATTCATATTTGACAATATTAAGAAATACCAGTAGGTATTATAAGCCACTTATTACCCTGTCACTCTAATTAGATTCATGTAGTTTCTCAGGTGTCTTCTCTTAATGTTTAACCTTAGAAAGTATAATGTTCCCTTGGAATGAGTTACATGCAATGAATTGATTGTTGGCAGCAATTATTATGCTCAGAAAATCAATTATCTATATACTGCTGTGTATTAATATAAGATAGTTGCACAAACTATGGAAGCAAAACATATCCCTTTTTGACTTATTCACAGCATAAGAGGAATAAATTGCAATGTGATTAAAAAGCACAGCGAGAAGTTGGGACTTTCTCTTCTGGATTTTGGCCAGTAATTATAATACTGTCATATACTGGCACTAGAGGACATGAAATGATACCCTAAATCCAAAATGAGTTTGATTGTCCAGTCCTTCTAGTTGTGCTCCCATATATAGGAGACACCAGATCAAAGTAATCCCGGCAAAGTGAACACCTCATTACAAGGGGCTCTTTGCTCCTGGAGGAAGGGATGCACCTCACCTTTAGTAGAATGCTTTATGTATAAGAAAATTGCATTCCCCGTTTTCTTTTTAGCCTTAAGCAGAAACTGTTTATGTTATTTGCATTTTACTTCAACATAACGGTTATTCATAAATGTGCCAATACCTTTGTGGTACTACCTGTCTTTCCAAACTTGCAACTTTGATGTCATCATTTTTAGAATTTTCTAAAGTTGTAAGCAGCAACATAATCCTTTGTCGAAATATTGTAAAAATGGAGCCTCTAATCCTTTGGTACATCACTCTGAAAATAAAGGAAAAAATTATACAAACAAGAAAAAAAGAGGAAGTAATGTGGTATGAAATAGTTTATGGTCCTAATCTGAATCCTTTAGAAATAATGCCATTGTAGACATGAACGGATTAGATTCAATCAGTTGATCAGAGAAACTGAACAGGGACCTGATGAGCATCATGAAACCCCCAAGCTTATGCATCTGTTTGGCAAGAGTTGAGAATATTAAAAAGATCTCAAACCACTGGGGTAGATAATAAGGAAGACTCAGAAGGCTCAGACACTGAGGAAAAATTATGCAATGAGCTTACTAAAGACAGATTGACCGATGTGGAGAAATTTTTGGAATCAATTATAGCCCTACTGTCACAACATTATCCAAAACAGCAAACTCCTCTAAAGGTAAAGACTTGTGGGACCTGCCCAGAATCCTGGCGGACTTTGATCCTTTCCCACCACAACCTCCTCCTGATAGGGTCTCACAGCTAGTACCATTTCTGCCTGTGCTGTTTAAGGTGCCTGGTCCTCCTACAGTAAACGCGGCACACTTCCTTGGCTAAGACTTATCAAGAAGGGAGGACATTTCTCGTTTTCATTTATTCCCTGACAGGCAAGATGAAGATAACAAAAGAGTTCATCTTCCTTTGCCATTTAAACAAATAAGAGATCTAAAGAATGCTTGTTTTCAATATGGCCCTACAGTACCACTTACTCAAGTCTTTCTTATTTATTTATTTATTCATTGGCCAGTCCTGGGACTTCATCTCAGGGCCTGAGCACTGTCCCTGGCTTCTTTTTGCTCAAGGCTAGCACTCTGCTCCTTGAGTCACAGCGCCACTTCTGGTCATTTTCTATAACTCTGGTGAGGGGTAATCAAACCCAGGGCTTCATGTACATGACGCAAGCACACTTGCCACTAGGCCATATTACCAGCACACTCACGTCATTCTTGAAACCTTGGCTACTAAAACTTTATGCCCAAATTGCCAAGGAGCCATCAGGCCTTCTAAGAATAAAGGAGGAATAAATGACTATATTCAGCTTTGTGCAGACATTGGGCCATCATAGCTGCAGGGCCTCATGCTCCAAGGGCAGACTCTAACAGAGTTCTTACCCATGCCCTGGATGGGGAGAAGGCGATGGCGATATGTATGTACTGCTCAGATGCCCTGCATTTGTTTTTCTTGCCAACAAATGGGCCACGTAATGGCTCACTGACCTAATCAGAAAAGGAGATTTATTACTGAAATTTCTCCCCACTGTAAAAACGGGAAGCATTGTGTTACAAATTTCAGATCTAATTTGAATGACTCTGGCCGCCAGATTTCAGTAAGCTGGCAGAGGAGCCAGCCCCTGGCCCCACAGAAAAATTTTGGAGCCGCTCCTTCTTTCCCCTAACTCAAGCATATCCCCCAAAAACCTGCAGGAACAATCAATTTCAAGGCTCCTCTGAGCAACAACAGGAAGTGCAGGACTGGATCTCTGTTCCTCTACCTGCACAGTTCTGACTTCTGAAATGGGATTTCAGACCCTCCCTACAGGAGTCATTGGCCCATTTCCAAGGGAATCTCTTGGCTTATTGTTAGGCCGCAGCAGCTCTGCACTGAGGGGCTTACCTATTATTCCAGGAGTGATCGATCAGGACTCTAATGGAGAAATAAAAATCATGGCTTCAGTGCTTGCTAGTGTTACCACTATCCCGGCAGCTCATTCTTGTTCCTTTAAGTTGTCAGTGCCTCAGTTACTACAAACCCTAGGGGATAAAGGAGTTTTTGATCTTCTGACAATTTTTGGGTTCAAAACATAAAATGGGAATGGCCCGGGAATAACTCCTTCTCATATTTTGAGACATCAATATGTTGAGACTACCTCTTGGGCTGTAAAAACCCAATCTTCTCAAGTCACTTCGATCCATTTATCTAAGAGGTTAGCAATATTTCCCATTGACCACTGGTTCAAATATAGGTCTATGGCACATAGAACAAGTTATATTCAAATGAAAATTACTGACTAGCTGGGGCAACAAATGAGCTAATTCCTCCAGTACTCATACCTTAGTGAAAGAGATCAACAAAGAAACATGTGCTTCAATCTTACAGTGACCTTGGGGTATTCCAAAGGATATGAAACTTAGGCAAGACATGGGTGAATGATTGCCAATTTTCCTATTTCTATCCAGTCCCTTCTAGGTTCCTTGGTTACATGTAGCTCCAGTATTCATATAGCTGTCCTCTACACACATACATGTCTAGCACAATGATGATCAAGTTCTCCACATCCTGGTTGTGGTGGGTAACCTATATTAAACAGGAAGTGCACAGTATACTAAGCATATCTTAGACGTGAGTATGTCCTTTTTGCCACATGGCAAATGTGTGCTCCACAAAGAATAGTACTAGCAATTAGGCACAGTGTTCTTAATGATGATAGAAAAAAGGGGGGGGGGAAGATAAAATCTAATGTACCATAAATCAAGAGCTTGGTAAGTTAAAAATAAGAAGGAATGTTATGGAAGGTAAGAAAGAGAGGGAAGGAATGAATGTTATAAAGAAGAGGGACAGGGTAATGAAGCGGAGGAAGACAAGAAGACAGGAAGGAAGACAGGTGGGAAGGGAGCAAAGAGGGAAGGAATGCAGGCAGGGAAGGAGGCAGGGACAGATGGATTGTGGTTTGTATCGACAGTATGTGGGACAGAGTTAATGGTGGAAGTATGGAGGAAGAAGGGTCCGAAGGTAATCCTGGGGAATGAGAGATTACCATTATGTATCTGTAGCTCCTTTGTTGAATATCAACTGAATATAAGAATGCAGATTTAGCTCTCCTGCTCTGTGAATAGCCTAAACGTGCGATAATTATTCCCTGTGAGGGAGACCACAGTGTCCATGATTCTTTGGGTGTGGCTCACTTGACTTAGTATAATTTTTTCCAAGTGCTTCCATTTCCTCATGAATGGGGCGATGTCATTCTTTCTGATTGAGGCATAAAATTCCATCGTATATATGTACCACAATATCCTGAGGGGGATCTGTGTTGGTCCCATATTTTAGCTATGACAAATTGTGCTACGATGAACATTGTTGTGCTGGTGGCTTCAGTGTCTTCTCTTTTTTTGGTCTTTTGGGTAGATGCCCAAAAGTGTGGCTGTTGGGTATTAGGGGAGCTCTATGTTAAGCCTTCTGAGGAAGCTCCATAGTGCTTGCCAGAGTAGTTGGACCAGTTTACAATCCCACTAACCATGAAGTAGTGTTCCCTTTTGGCCACATCGCCTCTAATTTATTAATGTTAGTTTTTTTTTGTTGTTTTTTTGGCCAGTCCTGGGCCTAGGTCTCAGGGCCTGAGCGCTGTCCCTGGCTTCTTTCCGCTCAAGGCTAGCACTGTGCCACTTGAGCCACAGCGCCGCTTCTGGCCGTTTTCTGTGTATGTGGTGCTGGGGAATCGAACCTAGGGCCTCGTGCATCCGAGGCAGGCACTCTTGCCACTAGGCTATATCCCCAGCCCAATGTTAGTCTTCTTGATACAGTACTTTCTTACTGGGTTGAGTTGTTGAACACAGAAGATGACGCTGAGTGAAATAAATGCCATATTATGGAAACCAGTGTTATATTTCAGTTGTAGTACTTTCTACATGACATGTGTAACCGTAGCCTCTGATGTTGATGTTCCTCTTGTATCCCCTTCTTGTCTTCATACCTACACTATCACTATATCTTATCTGAGTACATTGGAAATCATGAATACTGATATTTGAACTAGGAAAGTGAAAGGATATACCAAAATCAAGAGACACAGGATAACAAGACAAATGACTTCAAAAGCAATACTTACAAAACTGTTGTGTGTAAACCACCTCAAGCACTCATGGGGAATGAAGGAAATGGGGCATGGGGATGGGAAATGTGGGACTAGTAAAAAAACAAGACAATAAATGTATCCAATGCCTAAGATATGTAACTGTAACCTATCTGGACATCATTTTGACAATAAATAAAAAAAATGATTTAAAAAATACAGCTTTATTTCTGGGTTTCGTATTCCATTTCATTTTTCTTCAGGTTTTTCTTTATACCAGTACCACCTGTTTTTGTTATGATGGCTATATAATAGATCTTGACACGGCACTTTTTTTTTTTTTTTGGCCAGTCCTGGGCCTTGGACTCTGGGCCTGAGCACTGTCCCTGGCTTCTTTTTGCTCAAGGCCAGCACTCTGCCACTGAGCCACAGCGCCACTTCTGGCTATTTTCTGTATATGTGGTGCTGGGGAATCGAACCCAGGGCCTCATGTATATGAGGCAGGCACTCTTGCCACTAGGCCATATCCCCAGCTCCTTGACACGGCACTTTTAAGAATAACAAAAGGAAGACAAGGAGAATCCCAAATGGGTAAGATAAGGATTCCACAAGATATTGCCAGAATAATCCAGGACATCCAAACAATCAGAAACAAGTATTTCCAGAAACTATACTCACTAAAGAATGAATACTTTAGGGAAAGAGGTAGATTTTTACAGAAATATAAACTGTCCAACCTGAGGCAAGAACATATAAACCAATTAAATTACCGCATGAATTATGACGAGATACAGGAAGCAATGAAATTTCTTCCAATATAAAAAAGGCAATCACCTCAGAATTCTATAACACTTTCTAAGAAAGGGGAAAACACCAATATTCTCCTAGTTCTTCCGTGAAGTTGATGCAGAGCGAGAAACCCTAAACCTGTTCCTTGAATCAAATACAATCACAAAACCAGGAAAAGATCGCCCAAAAAGATGTTACAAAAAAATCTCACTTAGGAACAAAGATGCACAACTCCTCTACATAATATTACCTAGCAGAATCCAAAAACAGATTTTATAAGTCATGCATCATGGGCAACTAGCCTTCATTCCACAACTGGAAGCCTGGTATAGCAGATTCATAACTTTTAATGCAATTCACCAAATTGACATAGGTAAGATGAAGAATCACATCATTCTTGAAGTGGCTGCTCCAAACCTTCAATGTTATAACACAGCAATAGATTTTCAAAGCCCTGAAGAAAATAGGATTAGAAAGACCCTTTTTAAAACAATGAAAGCCATATATATGAGAACAACTGCTAATGTCATACCAAATGGGAAGAGATAAAACCATTTTCTTGAAAACCAGGAACAAGACAAGGATAATACCTCTCTCTTCTCCTATTTAATATATTTCTGGAATCCTTAGCCATAGCAAGAAAGCTCCAAATAGGGAGGATCCAAATAGGGAGAGAAGATGTGAAACTTTCCTGATTTGCTGATATTATGTTTTTATACCTGAAGGACCCAAATAAATCTCCTGCAAATTCCTAGACCTAACAAACTGTTTTACCAAATAGCAGACGGTAATTTGCAACAGTCAAATATTATAACTTGCTAATATATTCATACAAAGGGGATTCAAGAAACGATTCCCTCCAAAACCTACACACCAATCAAAAATTTCGCCATGGATCTAAAACAGAATACACTGAAGAGGAAATAAAAATGATATTGAAATATATAAACATAACCATCATCATTGGCAGTATCTGATATGCAAATAAAAACAACCCTGAAATAACATGTTTCCAATGTCAGAATGAGTAATTATCTTAACTCAGGCAACAACAAGTGCTGGAGGGAATTCCCAAAAAGAGGAAATGTACTGCTCTGTTGCTGGGAATGTAAACTACTTCAACCACTCTCGAAAACAGAATGTAGATTCTTCAAAAGAACAGCCGTGGCACAGCACATGATTCATTCTGAGCAACAGGATCCAGGACATGACTAGAAAACCTGCACTTCTGTACAATAATAATTTCTCTGACGAGTGGAGTATTTCACCTCAGCACAGATATTCTGATGCTTATTACCAAACTAATATGCCTTTGGAGAAAATTCTCTATTAAAGAGTCTCCTGTGTTTGTTGGCCAAAGGATGCCCCTTTGTCATGAGACTCTCCTCCACCCTCCGCCACACATATAGAACCTCCTTGGGGAGACTTGTTTGCCCAGCTGCTCCAGCGAAAGCTTTTCTCAATTAAGTGGGAAGTCAATAATCTATAATAATTAGTCTTGAGGAAATAGTAGCTAGTTAATAAAGTTCTACGTTGAATACTTTGATCCCTTGTTGTAGAGCTGAGAAATTGTAGTATCAACACCCTTCGTAGTAGCAACAACCTTTGAGGTAGCAACATCTGTTACAATAGTGACATCCACAACTTTGGTGTTTATATGAATATATTTATGCATTAATTTTACTCTTGAAATTGTGAATTGATTTCTAAACCAATATAAACCCTGGCCTTGCTAAATAAAAGTGTGCATTGGACCACTCTCCTTTGCATACCCTGTGTCTTGACTATGGTTAGAAATACACCAGTCCAACAACTGGCTTCCGGATCCAAGGACCTGATAATTGATCCATAGGAGATTGCTGAACTGCGTTTGAGCTCTCTCTCGAGTGTAGGTGAAAGATATTTTGATTGAAAGGAGAGAGGGGAACTGAGTGGTGAGCTCCTGATAGATAAAATGTTACAGGTTTATGGGACAAGCTAAATCTACTCTTTTTTCTAATCTTATTGACCATGTCCTGAAACTTAACAGAGCTACGGTCTTGTGTTCACAATTAGATGAGTGCATGCAGGTGGTAATGGAGTATAATCCGTGGTTCCAGGAGGAAGATACTTTAGACTTAGAATTCTGGGAAGGAGTAAACAATAATGTGTAAAAGGCATATCAGTGTGGGGAAAAGGTTCCAGATACATTTTGGTCTAATTGTGCATTAATATGTACAGCTCTAATTATCATGCTTGCGATGCTGTGGTAAGATCAGCTGCTGAACTGGAGGTAGATGTGGAGAAAGCTATGAAGGTTTATAGTTTGACCAAGGAGGCAAAAACTCAAAGTGGGCAGGAGTTAAAGAGATGGCTACACCTGAGCAATCTCTTGTCAGTTCTGCTAGAGAAAAGGTAGAGCCAAAAGCTAAAGCTTTGGCCACTACCTATGTTTCTTCAGAAAATGAAGCCACTCTAAATAGCTCAGCAGGGCAGTCAGTGTGCTAAAGAGGCTCTCCATATCTGCCACGGACTTCAGCGGGGATGAGTCTTATAAAGAAAAAATTTTTGCTGCAGCCCCTAACTTTCCTTTTCTGTTCTTCAGATTCTGACTCTGCGGACTTTGTTCCTCTCCCTCACTATCAACGGTTCCCCATTATTCGACCCCCTTGAGTCGGTGGAGAAGCTCAGCCCCCTCATTATGAAAGTATCAATATGGTTTATATCACTCAGCTGTGGAAGGCGGTAACCTTATATGCACCACAGGCGCTGAAGTTAGAGTTAATGTTGACAAGTGTTTCTGCTTATTAAAATTTGGCTCCTGAGGATTGGAAGATTATGTGTAGGGCATTATTAAAACCTCAGGAATATTTATAATGGTTAATGTGGTAGAATGATGTTGCATCCGCCAGAGCAGGCTAAAATGCTCACTACCTAAATGCCGCCCTTCACAAAATACCGCATGATATATGAATAGGCACTGGGGATTATAAGACCCAGAATCAAGTAAATACTCCAAAGTAGATTGACCAGTGGCTGCAGGAGATATGTCTAGAGGCATTGGGTTGGGTATGTACCACAGTAAAAAGGATGGTTCTTAGGCCTGCTTTATTCAATGGGCCTAGGAACCCTACTTTGACTTCATATTGCGCCTTCAGAAAAACATCCATAGAACAGTACAAGGTGCTGCTGTTCACGATCAATTAATTAAATTACTGGCAATTGAGAATGCTAATGAAGATTGTCAGTATGCTTATCTACCTGCTAAGGAGATTGGGGAGGTACTTGCATATTTCAAGGCTTGTCGGAATGTATTTTTGGACACTCAAAAGATGAAGCTATTGGGACAGTCTCTGGGTTCTAGTGTGAAAGTACCCAAATCCGGGAAATTAAACTGTTTTGACTGTGGGGACAAGGGCATACTAAAATGAATTGTGTAAAAATGAAACTGGCAAATACAAACTCGCCAAGGAAATTCCCTCTCTGCAAACGAGTGGTGCATTGGGCCCAAGAATTTTGATCTAAAACTGACATTGGTGGACATATGCTTCCTCTTTCATCGGGAGCAGCACAGGGAGAAAGTACAAGGTGTTCAGGAAAGGGGGCAAAGGGCAACCTCATGGTCCCATTCCTATGAACGAGCCTTCCCCACCATCGTTTCCTTACAACCCGCCCAGATTTGGAGTGCCACAGTGGACCTTTTCTCAAGCCCAACCTTAACTTTCCCTGCTAATTTCCAGAATTAGAACTTGCATATACGGTCCCTTGCCATGGGGGACTTGGGGCCTTCTTTTGGAGCATTCCAGTTTAATTGCTAAATGGGTGTTAGTTGTACCAGGAGTAACTGACTCTGACTACATAGGACAAATTCAAATCCTTAAGACCTCCCCTGTACCTTATGATATTAATTCTGGTGATCGTATTGCACAAGTGATTTTCTTTGCTTACATATTTATATCAACTCTGCAAACCCTTATCAAGGAGGTTTTGGCAGTATGAAATATCAATGTGTTTTTCTGGATTTTCAACGAAGCATACAAACCACCTTGTTGTAAATTTTATATAGGAAAGAGGCATTGCTAGCTACTGGCTAAGACATCACAATAATCAGCCAGATTGAATGGGGGCATCGGGGCAGGGTGACTCAAACTATCAAATGCAGAATAAAAGGTGTCAGTAGTACACTTGATCCAGTTATTAAGCAAAATCTTGAATATCAGAATATTACTGATGTTGAAGGCCAACATTCCATTTTTGATCCATAATTTTTGTAAGTACCTATTAACGTAATTGTACTAGACGTCTTAGAACAGTGGGGAGCTCATTTAGTTTTCCCTTGAAGTTCAGATGCATGTCTTTCTCAGTAAGATTACTTACTTGGCAGTACAGATTATCCAGTTTGTCGTGACAAAGGCCCTTATCTAAAGAAAAGTTGGCGGCCACAATGCAAGTTGTTGGAGATAAGTTAGCTTCAAATCATATTGAGGTTTCTATCTCTACCTGGAACTCTCCTATTTCTGTTATTAAAAAGAAATCTCACAAATGGAGATTAATCACTGATTGTCGAGCTCTAAATGCAGCTTTGAGGCCTATATTTTACAACATGGCCTGCCCCAATCATGTATGATTCCTTTAAATTGGCATATTATACTAAGATTTGCAAGATTGTTTCTTTACTATTTTCTTATTTCATGAGGACCTATCATGCTTTGCTTTTACTTTAAGCCGGAATAATCTCCAAGGACCCCATGGAAGGTTTAAATGGAAATTATTGCCACCAGGCATGATGAACTCACCTACTATGTGTCAAACTTTTGTAGCCAGAGCACTAGAACCTATTAGGAAAAGATTTGCTCAGGTTTCATGTATTCATTATATGGATGACTAATTATTTGCTGCACCTAATAAAGATATTCTATCAGACTTATTACAAATTTTGCCCTTCCACTTGCAAGAAAATGGTTTATTAGTTGCCCCTGATAAAATCTGGACAGAGGAGCCATTAAAGTATCTAGGATATTTAGTTAACAGAAACAAGCAATTATTCTCCAATTTATAAAAATTCGTACTGAAAAATTAAATACTCTTGATTTTCAAAGGTTACTAGAGGACATTAATTGGCTTCATCCTTCCTTAGGCATTCCCACATATGCTTTGCATAATTTATTCTCCATTCTTCAAGAGGATTTAACATTAAATAGCCCTTGTGTATTAACTAGTGAGGAAAGTCAGGAAATTACTTTTAGTAGAAAAAGCCCTGACTCAAAATTTCTTATCCCGGGTAGATTTTTCAGTCCCTAGTGGGCTATTAAATGTACTAACAAAGTCTACCCCACAGGGGAATAGCACAGTTCAACAGGACTTTGATAAGAACCAGGCACACATTGTCTGAAATGTAAACCACATGTCTGGAGGTGATCAGCTTTATTATCATGCAAGGCTGTAAAATGTGCCTGCAAATCAATGGGGAGGACAACTACTTGATTATCATCCCCACACCTAAATAACAATTCAAATTTGCATTACAAACCTCTGATCTCCTCCTTTATCATTGAATGGCTTTAATGGAGAAGTTTTATACCAATTACCTTCTAGTCCTTTAAGTAAATTATTTCAATAACAAATTTATATTACTGATAATATTTGACTTTCTAAGCCCATTCTAAATTCGCCTAATATTTTTGAAGATAGTACCAAAAATAACAAATGTGCTTTTTGGACAGAAGGTAAATATCAAGTTTTCCTCACTCCCTGGCAATAGGCAAACAAAATGAATCACAGGCTGTTATATACGCTTTACAGTATTTCTTAATAACTTTCAATTTAATCACTCAGTCGACCTGTGCAGCACATGTTCTATGCAATATATATTCTGCTGTTATTTATCACATAAACCCCCCACTAGATTCACTATTTAAACAATTCAAAGCCAGTAATGCCAAAGACAGCACTTACTGTATGTCATTCACATTCTTGCTCATTCTAATTTGACAGGTCCTATGGCATGTGGTAACTTAAATGTAGATGATTTAGTCTTTTTTATTTTGGCAAAAGAATACCATGCATCTTGGCACTCTAATGCAGGTCATTTACCTGTCACGTAAAAAATTCCTTTTAGGGTTGGGATTATGTCCTAGTGGCAAGAATGCTTGCCTCATATACATGAAGCCATGGGTTTCATTCCCTAGCACCACATACATAGAACATGGCAGATTGTGGCACTGTGGTTCAAGTGGCAGCGTGCTAGCTAGCCTTGAACAAAAAAGAACCAGGGAGTGTCCTCAGGCCCTGAGTCCAAGACCAAGGACGGGAATAAATAAAATAAAATAAAATAAAATTCCTTTTAAACAACCTAAGCAAATTATTGCTAACTGTCCTACTTGTTGACCTTTGCATTTACAAACCCTTCCCCTTGGTGCTAATCTTCAAGTCCTGACTCCAAACAATAAGTGGAAAATGGATGTAACACACATTCCTGAATATGTCTGCCTACATGATGTGCTTGTAACTATTGACACATTCTTTTTTTGGGAGGGGCACAGCTCTACCTGGTGAAAAATGGACTCAGGTCATTCAACATTTACTAGAAACATGTGCAGTCATGTAGATTTCTTCTCAAATAAAAACTAAAAATGGACCAGCTGAATCCAGTAAATAAGTGCAAATATATTTAGAATTTCGTAATATCTTCCATGTTACATGAGATGAATATAAACCTCAAGGTCAAGGTAGAGTAGAATGAGCTCACTGTACTTTGAAAAGACAAATTAAAAGTAAAAGTGGTTGAATATGTATCGTACTGAGGAGTATTCCACAGCTATGAATAGCC
>NW_025957575.1:0-30489 GCF_023159225.1 Perognathus longimembris pacificus
AAGTCGACCAGTTGCCTGCCCTTACTTCCATTATCCGTCACCGAGACAAACTGAACAAAGTTCTGAGGTCGACCTTGTAAAGATAAGGATTCAGGTCTGTCTGCAGTTTACCTTTGCTCCTGCGCGCACTGCCCTTCTCTCCACATTTATGTGTTTGTTTGTTTGTCTATCTAATCTTTTGGGTTTTTATTTCTAATGAGGTCGACCAATTGTCTATTTATTATTTTTTTTACTACGCATCAAGCTGCGCTGCTTGTCTTTGCTCCTGTGTGCTCGCGCACTCTCGCCTTTCCCACTTATTTTTATTTTTGATTTATTTTTGATTCATTTTGTCAATTTAAAAAAAAATACACATCGTGCTGTGCTGTTTGTGTTTGCTTGAGTGCATTCGCGCGCTCTCGCTTTCTCCACTTTACAATTTTTTTGTTATTATTTATCTATTCCTGAGAGTTTATCTTATTTTTATTTGTTTATTTAAATGAAGTCCACCAGTTGCCTGCCCTTCCTTCCATTATCCGTCACCGAGACAAACTGAACAAAGTTCTGAGGTCGACCTTGTAAAGATAAGGATTCAGGTCTGTCTGCTGTTTACCTTTGCTCCTGCGCGCACTGCCCTTCTCTCCACATTTAGGTGTTTGTTTGTTTGTCTATCTAATCTTTTGGGTTTTTATTTCTAATGAGGTCGACCAGTTGTCTATTTATTATTTTTTTTACTACGCATCAAGCTGCGCTGCTTGTCTTTGCTCCTGTGTGCTCGCGCACTCTCGCCTTTTACACTTATTTTTATTTTTCATTTATTTTTGATTTATTTTGTGAACTTAAAAAAAATACGCATCGTGCTGTGCTGTTTGTGTTTGCTTGAGTGCAATCGCGCGCTCTCGCTTTCTCCACTTTACAATTTTTTTGTTATTATTTATCTATTCCTGAGAGTTTATCTTATTTTTTATTTGTTTATTTAAATGAAGTCGACCAGTTGCCTGCCCTTCCTTCCATTATCCGTCACCGAGACAAACTGAACAAAGTTCTGAGGTCGATGTTGTAAAGATAAGGATTCAGGTCTGTCTGCTGTTTACCTTTGCTCCTGCGCGCACTGCCCTTCTCTCCACATTTATGTGTTTGTTTGTTTGTCTATCTAATCTTTTGGGTTTTTATTCCTAATGAGGTCGACCAGTTGTCTATTTATTAATTTTTTTACTACGCATCAAGGTGCGCTGCTTGTCTTTGCTCCTGTGTGCTCGCGCACTCTCGCCTTTTCCACTTATTTTTATTTTTGATTTATTTTTGATTTATTTGTCAATTTTAAAAAAAATACGCATCGTGCTGTGCTGTTTGTGTTTGCTTGAGTGCATTCGCGCGCTCTCGCTTTCTCCACTTTACAATTTTTTTTGTTATTATTTATCTATTCCTGAGAGTTTATTTTCTATTTGTTTATTTAAATGAAGTCGACCAGTTGCCTGCCCTTCCTTCCATTATCCGTCACCGAGACAAACTGAACAAAGTTCTGAGGTCGACCTTGTAAAGATAAGGATTCAGGTCTGTCTGCTGTTTACCTTTGCTCCTGCGCGCACTGCCCTTCTCTCCACATTTATGTGTTTGTTTGTTTGTCTATCTAATCTTTTGGGTTTTTATTTCTAATGAGGTCGACCAGTTGTCTATTTATTATTTTTTTTACTACGCATCAAGCTGCGCTGCTTGTCTTTGCTCCTGTGTGCTCGCGCACTCTCGCCTTTTACACTTATTTTTATTTTTGATTTATTTTTGATTTATTTTGTGAACTTAAAAAAAATACGCATCGTGCTGTGCTGTTTGTGTTTGCTTGAGTGCAATCGCGCGCTCTCGCTTTCTCCACTTTACAATTTTTTTGTTATTATTTATCTATTCCTGAGAGTTTATCTTATTTTTTATTTGTTTATTTAAATGAAGTCGACCAGTTGCCTGCCCTTCCTTCCATTATCCATCACCGAGACAAACTGAACAAAGTTCTGAGGTCGACCTTGTAAAGATAAGGATTCAGGTCTGTCTGCTGTTTACCTTTGCTCCTGCGCGCACTGCGCTTCTCTCCACATTTATGTGTTTGTTTGTTTGTCTATCTAATCTTTTGGGTTTTTATTTCTAATGAGGTCGACCAGTTGTCTATTTATTATTTTTTTTACTAAGCATCAAGCTGTGCTGCTTGTCTTTGCTCCTGTGTGCTCGCGCACTCTCGCCTTTTCCACTTATTTTTATTTTTGATTTATTTTTGATTTATTTTGTCAATTTTAAGAAAAATACGCATCGTGCTGTGCTGTTTGTGTTTGCTTGAGTGCATTCGCGCGCTCTCGCTTTCTCCACTTTACAATTTTTTTGTTATTATTTATCTATTCCTGAGAGTTTATCTTATTTTTTATTTGTTTATTTAAATGAAGTCGACCAGTTGCCTGCCCTTCCTTCCATTATCCGTCACCGAGACAAACTGAACAATGGTCTGAGTTAGACCTTGTAAAGATAAGTATTCAGGTCTGTCTGCTGTTTACCTTTGCTCCTGCGCGCACTGCCCTTCTCTCCACATTTATGTGTTTGTTTGTTTGTCTATCTAATCTTTTGGGTTTTTATTCCTAATGAGGTCGACCAGTTGTCTATTTATTATTTTTTTTACTACGCATCAAGCTGCGCTGCTTGTCTTTGCTCCTGTGTGCTCGCGCACTCTCGCCTTTTCCACTTATTTTTATTTTTGATTTATTTTGTCAATTTAAAAAAAAATACGCATCGTGCTGTGCTGTTTGTGTTTGCTTGAGTGCATTCGCGCGCTCTCGCTTTCTCCACATTACAATTTTTTTGTTATTATTTATCTATTCCTGAGAGTTTATCTTATTTTTTATTTGTTTATTTAAATGAAGTCGACCAGTTGCCTGCCCTTCCTTCCATTATCCGTCACCGAGACAAACTGAACAAAGTTCTGAGGTCGACCTTGTAAAGATAAGGATTCAGGTCTGTCTGCTGTTTACCTTTGCTCCTGCGCGCACTGCCCTTCTCTCCACATTTATGTGTTTGTTTGTCTATCTAATCTTTTGGGTTTTTATTTCTAATGAGGTCGACCAGTTGTCTATTTATTATTTTTTTTACTTCGCATCAAGCTGCGCTGCTGGTCTTTGCTCCTGTGTGCTCGCGCACTCTTGCCTTTTCCACTTATTTTTATTTTTGATTTATTTTTGATTTATTTTGTCAATTTAAAAAAAATACGCATCGTGCTGTGCTGTTTGTGTTTGCTTGAGTGCATTCGCGCGCTCTCGCTTTCTCCACTTTACAATTTTTTTGTTATTATTTATCTATTCCTGAGAGTTTATCTTATTTTTTATTTGTTTATTTAAATGAAGTCGACCAGTTGCCTGCCCTTCCTTCCATTATCCGTCACCGAGACAAACTGAACAAAGTTCTGAGGTCGACCTTGTAAAGATAAGGATTCAGGTCTGTCTGCTGTTTACCTTTGTTCCTGCCCGCACTGCCCTTCTCTCCACATTTATGTGTTTGTTTGTTTGTCTATCTAATCTTTTGGGTTTTTATTTCTAATGAGGTCGACCAGTTGTCTATTTATTATTTTTTTTACTACGCATCAAGCTGCGCTGCTTGTCATTGCTCCTGTGTGCTCGCGCACTCTCGCCTTTTCCACTTATTTTTATTTTTGATTTATTTTTTATTTATTTTGTCAATTTTAAAAAAAAATATGCATCTTGCTGTGCTGTTTGTGTTTGCTTGAGTGCATTCGCGCGCTCTCGCTTTCTCCACTTTACAATTTTTTTGTTATTATTTATGTATTCCTGAGAGTTTATCTTATTTTTTATTTGTTTATTTAAATGAAGTCGACCAGTTGCCTGCCCTTCCTTCCATTATCCGTCACCGAGACAAACTGAACAAAGGTCTGAGGTCGACCTTGTAAAGATAAGGATTCAGGTCTGTCTGCTGTTTACCTTTGCTCCTGCGCGCACTGCCCTTCTCTCCACATTTATGTGTTTGTTTGTTTGTCTATCTAATCTTTTGGGTTTTTATTTCTAATGAGGTAGACCAGTTGTCTATTTATTATTTTTTTTACTACGCATCAAGCTGCGCTGCTTGTCTTTGCTCCTGTGTGCTCGCGCACTCTCGCCTTTTCCACTTATTTTTATTTTTGATTTATTTTGTCAATTTAAAAAAATACGCATCGTACTGTGCTGTTTGTGTTTGCTTGAGTGCATTCGCGCGCTCTCGCTTTCTCCACTTTACAATTTTTTTGTTATTATTTATCTATTCCTGAGAGTTTATCTTATTTTTTATTTGTTTATTTAAATGAAGTCGACCAGTAGCCCGCCCTTCCTTCCATTATCCGTCACCGAGACAAACTGAACAAAGTTCTGAGGTCGACCTTGTAAAGATAAGGATTCAGGTCTGTCTGCTGTTTACCTTTGCTCCTGCGCGCACTGCCCTTCTCTCCACATTTATGTGTTTGTTTGTTTGTCTATCTAATCTTTTGGGTTTTTATTTCTAATGAGGTCGACCAGTTGTCTATTTATTATTTTTTTTACTAAGCATCAAGCTGCGTTGCTTGCCTTTGCTCCTGTGTGCTCGCGCACTCTCGCCTTTTCCACTTATTTTTATTTTTGATTTATTTTTGATTTACTTTGTCAATTTAAAATAAAAATACGCATCGTGCTGTGCTGTTTGTGTTTCCTTCAGTGCATTCGCGCGCTCTCGCTTTCTCCACTTTACAATTTTTTTGTTATTATTTATCTATTCCTGAGATTTTATCTTATTTTTTATTTGTTTATTTAAATGAAGTCGACCAGTTGCCTGCGCTTCCTTCCATTATCCGTCACCGAGACAAACTGAACAAAGTTCTGAGGTCGACCTTGTAAAGATAAGGATTCAGGTCTGTCTGCTGTTTACCTTTGCTCCTGCGCGCACTGCCCTTCTCTCCACATTTATGTGTTTGTTTGTTTGTCTATCTAATCTTTTGAGTTTTTATTTCTAATGAGGTCGACCAGTTGTCTATTTATTATTTTTTTTACTACGCATCAAGCTGCGCTGCTTGTCTTTGCTCCTGTGTGCTTGCGCACTCTCGCCTTTTCCACTCATTTTTATTTTTGATTTATTTTTGATTTATTTTGTCAATTTAAAAAAAAATACGCATCGTGCTGTGCTGTTTGTGTTTACTTGAGGGCATTCGCGCGCTCTCTCTTTCTCCAATTTACAATTTTTTTTGTTATTATTTATCCATTCCTGAGTTTATCTTATTTTTTAGTTGTTTATTTAAATGAAGTCGACCAGTTGCCTGCCCTTCCTTCCATTATCCGTCACCGAGACAAACAACAAAGTTCTGAGGTCGACCTTGTAAAGATAAGGATTCAGGTCTGTCTGCCTTTTACCTTTGCTCCTGCCCGCACTGCCCTTCTCTCCACATTTATGTGTTTGTTTGTTTGTCTATCTAATCTTTTTGGTTTTTATTTCTAATGAGGTCGACCAGTTGTCTATTTATTATTTTGTTTACTACGCATCAAGCTGCGCTGCTTGTCTTTGCTCCTGTGTGCTCGCGCACTCTCGCCTTTTCCACTTATTTTTATTTTTGATTTATTTTTGTTTTATTTTGTCAATTTATAAAAAAATACACATCGTGCTGTGCTGTTTGTGTTTGCTTGAGTGCATTCACGAGCTCTCGCTTTCTCCACTTTTCAATTTTTATGTTATTATTTATCTATTCCTGAGAGTTTTTCTTATTTTTTATTTGTTTATTTAAATGAAGTCGACCAGTTGCCTGCCCTTCCTTCCATTATCCGTCACCGAGACAAACTGAACAAAGTTCTGAGGTCGATGTTGTAAAGATAAGGATTCAGGTCTGTCTGCTGTTTACCTTTGCTCCTGCGCGCACTGCCCTTCTCTCCACATTTATGTGTTTGTTTGTTTGTCTATCTAATCTTTTGGGTTTTTATTCCTAATGAGGTCGACCAGTTGTCTATTTATTATTTTTTTTACTACGCATCAAGCTGCGCTGCTTGTCTTTGCTCCTGTGTGCTCGCGCACTCTCGCCTTTTCCACTTATTTTTATTTTTGATTTATTTTGTCAATTTAAAAAAAATACGCATCGTACTGTGCTGTTTGTGTTTGCTTGAGTGCATTCGCGCGCTCTCGCTTTCTCCACTTTACAATTTTTTTGTTATTATTTATCTATTCCTGAGAGTTTATCTTATTTTTTATTTGTTTATTTAAATGAAGTCGACCAGTAGCCGCCCTTCCTTCCATTATCCGTCACCGAGACAAACTGAACAAAGTTCTGAGGTCGACCTTGTAAAGATAAGGATTCAGGTCTGTCTGCTGTTTACCTTTGCTCCTGCGCGCACTGCCCTTCTCTCCACATTTATGTGTTTGTTTGTTTGTCTATCTAATCTTTTGAGTTTTTATTTCTAATGAGGTCGACCAGTTGTCTATTTATTATTTTTTTTACTACGCATCAAGCTGCGCTGCTTGTCTTTGCTCCTGTGTGCTTGCGCACTCTCGCCTTTTCCACTTATTTTTATTTTTGATTTATTTTTGAATTATTTTGTCAATTTAAAAAAAAAATACGCATCGTGCTGTGCTGTTTGTGTTTGCTTGAGTGCATTCGCGCGCTCTCGCTTTCTCCACTTTACAATTTTTTTGTTATTATTTATCTATTCCTGAGAGTTTATCTTATTTTTTATTTGTTTACTTAAATGAAGTCGACCAGTTGCCTGCCCTTCCTTCCATTATCCGTCACCGGGACAAAGTGAACAAAGTTCTGAGGTCGACCTTGTAAAGATAAGGATTCAGGTCTGTCTGCTGTTTACCTTTGCTCCTGCGCGCACTGCCCTTCTCTCCACATTTATGTGTTTGTTTGTTTGTCTATCTAATCTTTTGGGTTTTTATTTCTAATGAGGTCGACCAGTTGTCTATTTATTATTTTTTTTACTACGCATGAAGCTGCGCTGCTTGTCTTTGCTCCTGTGTGCTCGCGCACTCTCGCCTTTTCCACTCATTTTTATTTTTGATTTATTTTTGATTTATTTTGTCAATTTTAAAAAAAAATACGCATCGTGCTGTGCTGTTTGTGTTTACTTGAGGGCATTCGCGCGCTCTCTCTTTCTCCAATTTACAATTTTTTTGTTATTATTTATCCATTCCTGAGTTTATCTTATTTTTTAGTTGTTTATTTAAATGAAGTCGACCAGTTGCCTGCCCTTCCTTCCATTATCCGTCACCGAGACAAACAACAAAGATCTGAGGTCGACCTTGTAAAGATAAGGATTCAGGTCTGTCTGCCTTTTACCTTTGCTCCTGCCCGCACTGCCCTTCTCTCCACATTTATGTGTTTGTTTGTTTGTCTATCTAATCTTTTGGGTTTTTATTTCTAATGAGGTCGACCAGTTGTCTATTTATTATTTTGTTTACTACGCATCAAGCTGCGCTGCTTGTCTTTGCTCCTGTGTGCTCGCGCACTCTCGCCTTTTCCACTTATTTTTATTTTTGATTTATTTTTTATTTATTTTGTCAATTTAAAAAAAAAATACGCATCGTGCTGTGCTGTTTGTGTTTGCTTGAGTGCATTCGCGCGCTCTCGCTTTCTCCACTTTACAATTTTTTTGTTATTATTTATCTATTCCTGAGAGTTTATCTTATTTTTTATTTGTTTATTTAAATGAAGTCGACCAGTTGCCTGCCCTTCCTTCCATTATCCGTCACCGAGACAAACTGAACAAAGTTCTGAGGTCGACCTTGTAAAGATAAGGATTCAGGTCTGTCTGCTGTTTACCTTTGCTCCTGCGCGCACTGCCCTTCTCTCCACATTTATGTGTTTGTTTGTTTGTCTATCTAATCTTTTGGGTTTTTATTTCTAATGAGGTCGTCCAGTTGTCTATTTATTATTTTTTTTACTACGCATCAAGCTGCGCTGCTTGTCTTTGCTCCTGTGTGCTCGCGCACTCTCGCCTTTTCCACTTATTTTTATTTTTGATTTATTTTGATTTATTTTGTCAATTTAAAAAAAATACGCATCGTGCTGTGCTGTTTGTGTTTGCTTGAGTGCATTCGCGCGCTCTCGCTTTCTCCACTTTACAATTTTTTTGTTATTATTTATCTATTCCTGAGAGTTTATCTTATTTTTTATTTGTTTATTTAAATGAAGTCGACCAGTTGCCTGCCCTTCCTTCCATTATCCGTCACCGAGACAAACTGAACAAAGTTCTGAGGTCGACCTTGTAAAGATAAGGATTCAGATCTGTCTGCTGTTTACCTTTGCTCCTGCGCGTACTGCCCTTCTCTCCACATTTATGTGTTTGTTTGTTTGTCTATCTAATCTTTTGGGTTTTTATTTCTAATGAGGTCGACCAGTTGTCTATTTATTATTTTTTTTTTTACTACGCATCAAGCTGCGCTGCTTGTCTTTGCTCCTGTGTGATCGCGCACTCTCGCCTTTTCCACTTATTTTTATTTTTGATTTATTTTGATTTATTTTGTCAAGTAAAAAGAAATACGCATCGTGCTGTGCTGTTTGTGTTTGATTGAGTGCATTCGCGCGCTCTCGCTTTCTCCACTTTACAATTTTTTTGTTATTATTTATCAATTCCTGAGAGTTTATCTTATTTTCTATTTGTTTATTTAAATGAAGTCGACCAGTTGCCTGCCCTTCCTTCCATTATCCGTCACCGAGACAAACTGAACAAAGTTCTGAGGTTGACCTTGTAAAGATAAGGATTCAGGTCTGTCTGCTGTTTACCTTTGCTCCTGCGCGCAGTGCCCTTCTCTCCACATTTATGTGTTTGTTTGTTTGTCTACTAATCTTTTGGGTTTTTATTTCTAATGAGGTCGACCAGTTGTCTATTTATTATTTTTTTTACTACGCATCAAGCTGCGCTGCTTGTCTTTGCTCCTGTGTGATCGCGCACTCTCGCCTTTTCCACTTATTTTTATTTTTGATTTATTTTTTCAATTAAAAAAAAATACGCATCGTGCTGTGCTGTTTGTGTTTGCTTGAGTGCATTCGCGCGCTCTCGCTTTCTCCACTTTACAATATTTTTGTTATTATTTATCTATTCCTGAGAGTTTATCTTAATTTTTATTTGTTTATTTAAATGAAGTCGACCAGTTGCCTGCCCTTCCTTCCATTATCCGTCACCGAGACAAACTGAACAAAGTTCTGATGACGACCTTGTAAAGATAAGGATTTAGGTCTGTCTGCTGTTTACCTTTGCTCCTGCGCGCACTGCCCTTCTCTCCACATTTATGTGTTTGTTTGTTTGTCTATCTAATCTTTTGGGTTTTTATTTCTAATGAGGTCGACCAATTGTCTATTTATTATTTTTTTTTACTACGCATCCAGCAGCGTTGCTTGTCTTTGCTCCTGTGTGCTCGCGCACTCTCGCCTTTTCCACTTATTTTTATTTTTGATTTATTTTGTCAATTTAAAAAAAATACGCATCGTGCTGTGCTGTTTGTGTTTGCTTGAGTGCATTCGCGCGCTCTCGCTTTCTCCACTTTACAATTTTTTTGTTATTATTTATCTATTCCTGAGAGTTTATCTTATTTTTTATTTTTTTATTTAAATGAAGTCGACCAGTTGCCTGCCCTTCCTTCCATTATCCGTCACCGAGACAAACTGAACAATGTTCTGAGGTCGACCTTGTAAAGATAAGGATTCAGGTCTGTCTGCTGTTTACCTTTGCTCCTGCGCGCACTGCCCTTCTCTCCACATTTATGTGTTTGTTTGTTTGTCTATCTAATCTTTTGGGTTTTTATTTCTAATGAGGTCTACCAGTTGTCTATTTATTATTTTTTTTACTACGCATCAAGCTGCGCTGCTTGTCTTTGCTCCTGTGTGCTCGCGCACTCTCGCCCTTTCCACTTATTTTTATTTTTGATTTATTTTATCAATTTAAAAAAAAATACGCATCGTGCTGTGCTGTTTGTGTTTGCTTGAGTGCATTCGCGCGCTCGCGCTTTCTCCATTTTACAATTTTTTTGTTATTATTTATCTATTCCTGAGAGTTTATCTTATTTTTTATTTGTTTATTTAAATGAAGTCGACCAGTTGCCTGCCCTTCCTTCCATTATCCGTCACCGAGACAAGCTGAACAAAGTTCTGAGGTCGACCTTGTAAAGATAAGGATTCAGGTCTGTCTGCTGTTTACCTTTGCTCCTGCGCGCACTGCCCTTCTCTCCACATTTATGTGTTTGTTTGTTTGTCTATCTAATCTTTTGGGGTTTTATTTCTAATGAGGTCGACCAGTTGTCTATTTATTATTTTTTTTACTACGCATCAAGCTGCGCTGCTTGTCTTTGCTCCTGTGTGCTCGCGCACTCTCGCCTTTTCCACTTATTTTTATTTTTGATTCATTTTTGATTTATTTTGTCAATTTAAAAAAAATACGCATCGTGCTGTGCTGTTTGTGTTTGCTTGAGTGCATTCGCGCGCTCTCGCTTTCTCCACTTTACAATTTTTTTGTTATTATTTATCTATTCCTGAGAGTTTATCTTATTTTTTATTTGTTTATTTAAATGAAGTCGACCAGTTGCCTGCCCTTCCTTCCATTATCCGTCACCGAGACAAACTGAACAAAGTTCTGAGGTCGACCTTGTAAAGATAAGGATTCAGGTCTGTCTGCTGTTTACCTTTGCTCCTGCGCGTACTGCCCTTCTCTCCACATTTATGTGTTTGTTTGTTTGTCTATCTAATCTTTTGGGTTTTTATTTCTAATGAGGTCGACCAGTTGTCTATTTATTATTATTTTTTTTTACTACGCATCAAGCTGCGCTGCTTGTCTTTGCTCCTGTGTGATCGCGCACTCTCGCCTTTTACACTTATTTTTATTTTTGATTTATTGTGATTTATTTTGTCAAGTAAAAAAAAAATACGCATCGTGCTGTGCTGTTTGTGTTTGATTGAGTGCATTCGCGCGCTCTCGCTTTCTCCACTTTACAATTTTTTTGTTATTATTTATCAATTCCTGAGAGTTTATCTTATTTTCTATTTGTTATTTAAATTAAGTCGACCAGTTGCCTGCCCTTCCTTCCATTATCCGTCACCGAGACAAACTGAACAAAGTTCTGAGGTTGACCTTGTAAAGATAAGGATTCAGGTCTGTCTGCTGTTTATCTTTGCTCCTGCGCGCAGTGCCCTTCTCTCCACATTTATGTGTTTGTTTGTTTGTCTAACTAATCTTTTGGGTTTTTATTTCTAATGAGGTCGACCAGTTGTCTATTTATTATTTTTTTTACTACGCATCAAGCTGCGCTGCTTGTCTTTCCTCCTGTGTGATCGCGCACTCTCGCCTTTTCCACTTATTTTTATTTTTGATTTATTTTTTAAATTTAAAAAAAATACGCATCGTGCTGTGCTGTTTGTGTTTGCTTGAGTGCACTCGCGCGCTCTCGCTTTCTCCACTTTACAATTTTTTTGTTATTATTTATCTATTCCTGAGAGTTTATCTTATTTTTTATTTGTTTATTTAAATGAAGTCGACCAGTTGCCTGCCCTTCCTTCCATTATCCGTCACCGAGACAAACTGAACAAAGTTCTGAGGTCGACCTTGTAAAGATAAGGATTCAGGTCTGTCTGCTGTTTACCTTTGCTCCTGCGCGCACTGCCCTTCTCTCCACATTTATGTGTTTGTTTGTTTGTCTATCTAATCTTTTGGGTTTTTATTTCTAATGAGGTCGACCAGTTGTCTATTTATTATTTTTTTTACTACGCATCAAGCTGCGCTGCTTGTCTTTGCTCCTGTGTGCTCGCGCACTCTCGCCTTTTCCACTTATTTTTATTTTTGATTTATTTTTGATTTACTTTGTCAATTTGAAAAAAATACGCATCGTGCTGTGCTGTTTGTGTTTGCTTGAGTGCATTCGCGCGCTCTCGCTTTCTCCACTTTACAATTTTTTTGTTATTATTTATCTATTCCTGAGAGTTTATCTTATTTTTTATTTGTTTATTTAAATGAAGTCGACCAGTTGCCTGCCCTTCTTTCCATTATCCGTCATCGAGACAAACTGAACAAAGTTCTGAGGTCGACCTTGTAAAGATAAGGATTCAGGTCTGTCTGCTGTTTACCTTTGCTCCTGCGCGCACTGCCCTTCTCTCCACATTTATGTGTTTGTTTGTTTGTCTATCTAATCTTTTGGGTTTTTATTTCTAATGAGGTCGACCAGTTGTCTATTTATTATTTTTTTTACTACGCATCAAGCTGCGCTGCTTGTCTTTGCTCCTGTGTGCTCGCGCACTCTCGCCTTTTCCACTTATTTTTAGTTTTGATTTATTTTTGATTTATTTTGTCAATTTTAAAAAAATATGCATCGTGCTGTGCTGTTTGTGTTTGCTTGAGTGCATTCGCGCGCTCTCGCTTTCTCCACTTTACAATTTTTTTGTTATTATTTATCTATTCCTGAGAGTTTATCTTATTTTTTATTTGTTTATTTAAATGAAGTCGACCAGTTGCCTGCCCTTCCTTCGATTATCCGTCACCGAGACAAACTGAACAAAGTTCTGAGGTCGACCTTGTAAAGATAAGGATTCAGGTCTGTCTGCTGTTTACCTTTGCTCCTGCGCACACTGCCCTTCTCTCCAAATTTATGTGTTTGTTTGTTTGTCTATCTAATCTATTGGGTTTTTATTTCTAATGAGGTCGACCAGTTGTCTATTTATTATTTTTTTTACTACGCATCAATTTGCGCTGCTTGTCTTTGCTCCTGTGTGCTCGCGCACTCTCGCCTTTTCCACTTATTTTTATTTTTGATTTAATTTTGATTTATTTTGTCAATTTTAAAAAGAAATACGCATCGTGCTGTGCTGTTTGTGTTTGCTTGAGTGCATTCGCGCGCTCTCGCTTTCTCCACTTTACAATATTTTTGTTATTATTTATCTATTCCTGAGAGTTTATCTTAATTTTTATTTGTTTATTTAAATGAAGTCGACCAGTTGCCTGCCCTTCCTTCCATTATCCGTCACCGAGACAAACTGAACAAAGTTCTGATGACGACCTTGTAAAGATAAGGATTTAGGTCTGTCTGCTGTTTACCTTTGCTCCTGCGCGCACTGCCCTTCTCTCCACATTTATGTGTTTGTTTGTTTGTCTATCTAATCTTTTGGGTTTTTATTTCTAATGAGGTCGACCAATTGTCTATTTATTATTTTTTTTTACTACGCATCCAGCAGCGTTGCTTGTCTTTGCTCCTGTGTGCTCGCGCACTCTCGCCTTTTCCACTTATTTTTATTTTTGATTTATTTTGTCAATTTAAAAAAAATACGCATCGTGCTGTGCTGTTTGTGTTTGCTTGAGTGCATTCGCGCGCTCTCGCTTTCTCCACTTTACAATTTTTTTGTTATTATTTATCTATTCCTGAGAGTTTATCTTATTTTTTATTTTTTTATTTAAATGAAGTCGACCAGTTGCCTGCCCTTCCTTCCATTATCCGTCACCGAGACAAACTGAACAATGTTCTGAGGTCGACCTTGTAAAGATAAGGATTCAGGTCTGTCTGCTGTTTACCTTTGCTCCTGCGCGCACTGCCCTTCTCTCCACATTTATGTGTTTGTTTGTTTGTCTATCTAATCTTTTGGGTTTTTATTTCTAATGAGGTCTACCAGTTGTCTATTTATTATTTTTTTTACTACGCATCAAGCTGCGCTGCTTGTCTTTGCTCCTGTGTGCTCGCGCACTCTCGCCCTTTCCACTTATTTTTATTTTTGATTTATTTTATCAATTTAAAAAAAAATACGCATCGTGCTGTGCTGTTTGTGTTTGCTTGAGTGCATTCGCGCGCTCGCGCTTTCTCCATTTTACAATTTTTTTGTTATTATTTATCTATTCCTGAGAGTTTATCTTATTTTTTATTTGTTTATTTAAATGAAGTCGACCAGTTGCCTGCCCTTCCTTCCATTATCCGTCACCGAGACAAGCTGAACAAAGTTCTGAGGTCGACCTTGTAAAGATAAGGATTCAGGTCTGTCTGCTGTTTACCTTTGCTCCTGCGCGCACTGCCCTTCTCTCCACATTTATGTGTTTGTTTGTTTGTCTATCTAATCTTTTGGGGTTTTATTTCTAATGAGGTCGACCAGTTGTCTATTTATTATTTTTTTTACTACGCATCAAGCTGCGCTGCTTGTCTTTGCTCCTGTGTGCTCGCGCACTCTCGCCTTTTCCACTTATTTTTATTTTTGATTCATTTTTGATTTATTTTGTCAATTTAAAAAAAAATACGCATCGTGCTGTGCTGTTTGTGTTTGCTTGAGTGCATTCGCGCGCTCTCGCTTTCTCCACTTTACAATTTTTTTGTTATTATTTATCTATTCCTGAGAGTTTATCTTATTTTTTATTTGTTTATTTAAATGAAGTCGACCAGTTGCCTGCCCTTCCTTCCATTATCCGTCACCGAGACAAACTGAACAAAGTTCTGAGGTCGACCTTGTAAAGATAAGGATTCAGGTCTGTCTGCTGTTTACCTTTGCTCCTGCGCGTACTGCCCTTCTCTCCACATTTATGTGTTTGTTTGTTTGTCTATCTAATCTTTTGGGTTTTTATTTCTAATGAGGTCGACCAGTTGTCTATTTATTATTTTTTTTACTACGCATCAAGCTGCGCTGCTTGTCTTTGCTCCTGTGTGATCGCGCACTCTCGCCTTTTACACTTATTTTTATTTTTGATTTATTGTGATTTATTTTGTCAAGTAAAAAAAAAAATACGCATCGTGCTGTGCTGTTTGTGTTTGATTGAGTGCATTCGCGCGCTCTCGCTTTCTCCACTTTACAATTTTTTTGTTATTATTTATCAATTCCTGAGAGTTTATCTTATTTTCTATTTGTTATTTAAATTAAGTCGACCAGTTGCCTGCCCTTCCTTCCATTATCCGTCACCGAGACAAACTGAACAAAGTTCTGAGGTTGACCTTGTAAAGATAAGGATTCAGGTCTGTCTGCTGTTTATCTTTGCTCCTGCGCGCAGTGCCCTTCTCTCCACATTTATGTGTTTGTTTGTTTGTCTAACTAATCTTTTGGGTTTTTATTTCTAATGAGGTCGACCAGTTGTCTATTTATTATTTTTTTTACTACGCATCAAGCTGCGCTGCTTGTCTTTCCTCCTGTGTGATCGCGCACTCTCGCCTTTTCCACTTATTTTTATTTTTGATTTATTTTTTAAATTTAAAAAAAATACGCATCGTGCTGTGCTGTTTGTGTTTGCTTGAGTGCACTCGCGCGCTCTCGCTTTCTCCACTTTACAATTTTTTTGTTATTATTTATCTATTCCTGAGAGTTTATCTTATTTTTTATTTGTTTATTTAAATGAAGTCGACCAGTTGCCTGCCCTTCCTTCCATTATCCGTCACCGAGACAAACTGAACAAAGTTCTGAGGTCGACCTTGTAAAGATAAGGATTCAGGTCTGTCTGCTGTTTACCTTTGCTCCTGCGCGCACTGCCCTTCTCTCCACATTTATGTGTTTGTTTGTTTGTCTATCTAATCTTTTGGGTTTTTATTTCTAATGAGGTCGACCAGTTGTCTATTTATTATTTTTTTTACTACGCATCAAGCTGCGCTGCTTGTCTTTGCTCCTGTGTGCTCGCGCACTCTCGCCTTTTCCACTTATTTTTATTTTTGATTTATTTTTGATTTACTTTGTCAATTTGAAAAAAATACGCATCGTGCTGTGCTGTTTGTGTTTGCTTGAGTGCATTCGCGCGCTCTCGCTTTCTCCACTTTACAATTTTTTTGTTATTATTTATCTATTCCTGAGAGTTTATCTTATTTTTTATTTGTTTATTTAAATGAAGTCGACCAGTTGCCTGCCCTTCTTTCCATTATCCGTCATCGAGACAAACTGAACAAAGTTCTGAGGTCGACCTTGTAAAGATAAGGATTCAGGTCTGTCTGCTGTTTACCTTTGCTCCTGCGCGCACTGCCCTTCTCTCCACATTTATGTGTTTGTTTGTTTGTCTATCTAATCTTTTGGGTTTTTATTTCTAATGAGGTCGACCAGTTGTCTATTTATTATTTTTTTTACTACGCATCAAGCTGCGCTGCTTGTCTTTGCTCCTGTGTGCTCGCGCACTCTCGCCTTTTCCACTTATTTTTAGTTTTGATTTATTTTTGATTTATTTTGTCAATTTTAAAAAAATATGCATCGTGCTGTGCTGTTTGTGTTTGCTTGAGTGCATTCGCGCGCTCTCGCTTTCTCCACTTTACAATTTTTTTGTTATTATTTATCTATTCCTGAGAGTTTATCTTATTTTTTATTTGTTTATTTAAATGAAGTCGACCAGTTGCCTGCCCTTCCTTCGATTATCCGTCACCGAGACAAACTGAACAAAGTTCTGAGGTCGACCTTGTAAAGATAAGGATTCAGGTCTGTCTGCTGTTTACCTTTGCTCCTGCGCACACTGCCCTTCTCTCCAAATTTATGTGTTTGTTTGTTTGTCTATCTAATCTATTGGGTTTTTATTTCTAATGAGGTCGACCAGTTGTCTATTTATTATTTTTTTTACTACGCATCAATCTGCGCTGCTTGTCTTTGCTCCTGTGTGCTCGGGCACTCTCGCCTTTTCCACTTATTTTTATTTTTGATTTAATTTTGATTTATTTTGTCAATTTAAAAAGAAATACGCATCGTGCTGTGCTGTTTGTGTTTGCTTGAGTGCATTCGCGCGCTCTCGCTTTCTCCACTTTACAATTTTTTGTTATTATTTATCTATTCCTGAGAGTTTATCTTATTTTTTATTTGTTTATTTAAATGAAGTCGACCAGTTGCCTGCCCTTCCTTCCATTATCCGTCACCGAGACAAACTGAACAAAGTTCTGAGGTCGACCTTGTAAAGATAAGGATTCAGGTCTGTCTGCTGTTTACCTTTGCTCCTGGGCGCACTGCCCTTCTCTCCACATTTATGTGTTTGTTTGTTTGTCTATCTAATCTTTTGGGTTTTATTTCTAATGAGGTCGACCAGTTGTCTATTTATTATTTTTTTTACTACGCATCAAGCTGCGCTGCTTGTCTTTGCTCCTGTGTGCTCGCGCACTCTCGCCTTTTCCACTTATATTTATTTTCGATTTATTTTTGATTTATTTTGTCAATTTAAAACAAAATATGCATCGTGCTGTGCTGTTTGTGTTTGCTTGAGTGCATTCGCGCGCTCTCGCTTTAACCACTTTACAATTTTTTTGTTATTATTTATCTATTCCTGAGAGTTTATCTTATTTTTTATTTGTTTATTTAAATGAAGTCGACCAGTTGCCTGCCCTTCCAATCCATTATCCGTCACCGAGACAAACTGAACAAAGTTCTGAGGTCGACCTTGTAAAGATAAGGATTCAGGTCTGTCTGCTGTTTACCTTTGCTCCTGCGCACACTGCCCTTCTCTCCACATTTATGTGTTTGTTTGTTTGTCTATCTAATCTTTTGGGTTTTTATTTCTAATGAGGTCGACCAGTTGTCTATTTATTATTTTTTTTACTACGCATCAAGCTGCGCTGCTTGTCTTTGCTCCTGTGTGCTCGCGCACTCTCGCCTTTTCCACTTATTTTTATTTTTGATTTAATTTTGATTTATTTTGTCAATTTTAAAAAAAATACGCATCGTGCTGTGCTGTTTGTGTTTGCTTGAGTGCATTCGCGCGCTCTCGCTTTCTCCACTTTACAATTTTTGTTATTATTTATCTATTCCTGAGAGTTTATCTTATTTTTTATTTGTTTATTTAAATGAAGTCGACCAGTTGCCTGCCCTTCCTTCCATTATCCGTCACCGAGACAAACTGAACAAAGTTCTGAGGTCGACCTTGTAAAGATAAGGATTCAGGTCTGTCTGCTGTTTACCTTTGCTCCTGCGCGCACTGCCCTTCTCTCCACATTTATGTGTTTGTTTGTTTGTCTATCTAATCTTTTGGGTTTTTATTTCTAATGAGGTCGACCAGTTGTCTATTTATTATTTTTTTTACTACGCATCAAGCTGCGCTGCTTGTCTTTGCTCCTGTGTGCTCGCGCACTCTCGCCTTTTCCACTTATTTTTATTTTTGATTTATTTTTGATTTATTTTGTCAATTTTAAAAAAAAATACGCATCGTGCTGTGCTGTTTGTGTTTGCTTGAGTGCATTCGCGCGCTCTCGCTTTCTCCACTTTACAATTTTTTTGTTATTATTTATCTATTCCTGAGAGTTTATCTTATTTTTTATTTGTTTATTTAAATGAAGTCGACCAGTTGCCTGCCCTTCCTTCCATTATCCGTCACCGAGACAAACTGAACAAAGTTCTGAGGTCGACCTTGTAAAGATAAGGATTCAGGTCTGTCTGCTGTTTACCTTTGCTCCTGCGCGCACTGCCCTTCTCTCCACATTTATGTGTTTGTTTGTTTGTCTATCTAATCTTTTGGGTTTTTATTTCTAATGAGGTCGACCAGTTGTCTATTTATTATTTTTTTTACTACGCATCAAGCTGCGCTGCTTGTCTTTGCTCCTGTGTGCTCGCTCACTCTCGCCTTTTCCACTTATTTTTATTTTTATTTTTGATTTATTTTGTCAATTTAAAAAAAATACGCATCGTGCTGTGCTGTTTGTGTTTGCTTGAGTGCATTCACGCGCTCTCGCTTTCTCCACTTTACAATTTTTTTGTTATTATTTATCTATTCCTGAGAGTTTATCTTATTTTTTATTTGTTTATTTAAATGAAGTCGACCAGTTGCCTGCCCTTCCTTCCATTATCCGTCACCGAGACAAACTGAACAAAGTTCTGAGGTCGACCTTGTAAAGATAAGGATTCAGGTCTGTCTGCTGTTTACCTTTGCTCCTGCGCGCACTGCCCTTCTCTCCACATTTATGTGTTTGTTTGTTTGTCTATCTAATCTTTTGGGTTTTTATTTCTAATGAGGTCGACCAGTTGTCTATTTATTATTTTTTTTACTACGCATCAAGCTGCGCTGCTTGTCTTTGCTCCTGTGTGCTCGCGCACTCTCGCCTTTTCCACTTATTTTATTTTTGATTTATTTTTGATTTATTTTGTCAATTTTAAAAAAAAATACGCATCGTGCTGTGCTGTTTGTGTTTGCTTGAGTGCATTCGCGCGCTCTCGCTTTCTCCACTTTACAATTTTTTTGTTATTATTTATCTATTCCTGAGAGTTTATCTTATTTTTTATTTGTTTATTTAAATGAAGTCGACCAGTTGCCTGCCCTTCCTTCCATTATCCGTCACCGAGACAAACTGAACAAAGTTCTGAGGTCGACCTTGTAAAGATAAGGATTCAGGTCTGTCTGCTGTTTACCTTTGCTCCTGCGCGCACTGCCCATCTCTCCACATTTATGTGTTTGTTTGTTTGTCTTTCTAATCTTTTGGGTTTTTATTTCTAATGAGGTCGACCAGTTGTCTATTTATTATTTTTTTTACTACGCATCAAGCTGCGCTGCTTGTCTTTGCTCCTGTGTGCTCGCGCACTCTCGCCTTTTCCACTTATTTTTATTTTTGATTTATTTTTGATTTATTTTGTCAATTTTAAAAAAAAAATACGCATCGTGCTGTGCTGTTTGTGTTTGCTTGAGTGCATTCGCGCGCTCTCGCTTTCTCCACTTTACAATTTTTTTGTTATTATTTATCTATTCCTGAGAGTTTATCTTATTTTTTATTTGTTTATTTAAATGAAGTCGACCAGTTGCCTGCCCTTCCTTCCATTATCCGTCACCGAGACAAACTGAACAAAGTTCTGAGGTCGACCTTGTAAAGATAAGGATTCAGGTCTGTCTGCTGTTTACCTTTGCTCCTGCGCGCACTGCCCATTCTCTCCACATTTATGTGTTTGTTTGTTTGTCTATGTAATCTTTTGGGTTTTTATTTCTAATGAGGTCGACCAGTTGTCTATTTATTATTTTTTTTACTACGCATCAAGCTGCGCTGCTTGTCTTTGCTCCTGTGTGCTCGCGCACTCTCGCCTTTTCCACTTATTTTTATTTTTGATTTATTTTTCATTTATTTTGTCAATTTTAAAAAAAAATACGCATCGTGCTGTGCTGTTTGTGTTTGCTTGAGTGCATTCGCGCGCTCTCGCTTTCTCCACTTTACAATTTTTTTGTTATTATTTATCTATTCCTGAGAGTTTATCTTATTTTTTATTTGTTTATTTAAATGAAGTCGACCAGTTGCCTGCCCTTCCTTCCATTATCCGTCACCGAGACAAACTGAACAAAGTTCTGAGGTCGACCTTGTAAAGATAAGGATTCAGGTCTGTCTATTGTTTACCTTTGCTCCTGCGCGCACTGCCCATCTCTCCACATTTATGTGTTTGTTTGTTTGTCTATCTAATCTTTTGGGTTTTTATTTCTAATGAGGTCGACCAGTTGTCTATTTATTATTTTTTTTACTACGCATCAAGCTGCGCTGCTTGTCTTTGCTCCTGTGTGCTCGCGCACTCTCGCCTTTTCCACTTATTTTTATTTTTGATTTATTTTTGATTTACTTTGTCAATTTAAAAAAAATACGCATCGTGCTGTGCTGTTTGTGTTTGCTTGAGTGCATTCGCGCGCTCTCGCTTTCTCCACTTTACAATTTTTTTGTTATTATTTATCTATTCCTGAGAGTTTATCTTATTTTTTATTTGTTTATTTAAATGAAGTCGACCAGTTGCCTGCCCTTCCTTCCATTATCCGTCACCGAGACAAACTGAACAAAGTTCTGAGGTCGACCTTGTAAAGATAAGGATTCAGGTCTGTCTGCTGTTTACCTTTGCTCCTGGGCGCACTGCCCTTCTCTCCACATTTATGTGTTTGTTTGTTTGTCTATCTAATCTTTTGGGTTTTTATTTCTAATGAGGTCGACCAGTTGTCTATTTATTATTTTTTTTACTACGCATCAAGCTGCGCTGCTTGTCTTTGCTCCTGTGTGCTCGCGCACTCTCGCCTTTTCCACTTATTTTTATTTTTGATTTATTTTTTATTTATTTTGTCAATTTAAAAAAAAATACGCATCGTGCTGTGCTGTTTGTGTTTGCTTGAGTGCATTCGCGCGCTCTCGCTTTCTCCACTTTACAATTTTTGTTATTATTTATCTATTCCTGAGAGTTTATCTTATTTTTTATTTGTTTATTTAAATGAAGTCGACCAGTTGCCTGCCCTTCCTTCCATTATCCGTCACCGAGACAAACTGAACAAAGTTCTGAGGTCGACCTTGTAAAGATAAGGATTCAGGTCTGTCTGCTGTTTACCTTTGCTCCTGCGCGCACTGCCCTTCTCTCCACATTTATGTGTTTGTTTGTTTGTCTATCTAATCTTTTGGGTTTTTATTTCTAATGAGGTCGACCAGTTGTCTATTTATTATTTTTTTTACTACGCATCAAGCTGCGCTGCTTGTCTTTGCTCCTGTGTGCTCGCGCACTCTCGCCTTTTCCACTTATTTTTATTTTTGATTTATTTTTGATTTATTTTGTCAATTTAAAAAAAAATACGCATCGTGCTGTGCTGTTTGTGTTTGCTTGAGTGCATTCGCGCGCTCTCGCTTTCTCCACTTTACAATTTTTTTGTTATTATTTATCTATTCCTGAGAGTTTATCTTATTTTTTATTTGTTTATTTAAATGAAGTCGACCAGTTGCCTGCCCTTCCTTCCATTATCCGTCACCGAGACAAACTGAACAAAGTTCTGAGGTCGACCTTGTAAAGATAAGGATTCAGGTCTGTCTGCTGTTTACCTTTGCTCCTGCGCGCACTGCCCTTCTCTCCACATTTATGTGTTTGTTTGTTTGTCTATCTAATCTTTTGGGTTTTTATTTCTAATGAGGTCGACCAGTTGTCTATTTATTATTTTTTTTACTACGCATCAAGCTGCGCTGCTTGTCTTTGCTCCTGTGTGCTCGCGCACTCTCGCCTTTTCCACTTATTTTTATTTTTGATTTATTTTTGATTTATTTTGTCAATTTAAAAAAAAATACGCATCGTGCTGTGCTGTTTGTGTTTGCTTGAGTGCATTCGCGCGCTCTCGCTTTCTCCACTTTACAATTTTTTTGTTATTATTTATCTATTCCTGAGAGTTTATCTTATTTTTTATTTGTTTATTTAAATGAAGTCGACCAGTTGCCTGCCCTTCCTTCCATTATCCGTCACCGAGACAAACTGAACAAAGTTCTGAGGTCGACCTTGTAAAGATAAGGATTCAGGTCTGTCTGCTGTTTACCTTTGCTCCTGCGCGCACTGCCCTTCTCTCCACATTATGTGTTTGTTTGTTTGTCTATCTAATCTTTTGGGTTTTTATTTCTAATGAGGTCGACCAGTTGTCTATTTATTATTTTTTTTACTACGCATCAAGCTGCGCTGCTTGTCTTTGCTCCTGTGTGCTGGCGCACTCTCGCCTTTTCCACTTATTTTTATTTTTATTTTTGATTTATTTTGTCAATTTTAAAAAAAAATACGCATCGTGCTGTGCTGTTTGTGTTTGCTTGAGTGCATTCGCGCGCTCTCGCTTTCTCCACTTTACAATTTTTTTGTTATTATTTATCTATTCCTGAGAGTTTATCTTATTTTTTATTTGTTTATTTAAATGAAGTCGACCAGTTGCCTGCCCTTCCTTCCATTATCCGTCACCGAGACAAACTGAACAAAGTTCTGAGGTCGACCTTGTAAAGATAAGGATTCAGGTCTGTCTGCTGTTTACCTTTGCTCCTGCGCGCACTGCCCTTCTCTCCACATTTATGTGTTTGTTTGTTTGTCTATCTAATCTTTTGGGTTTTTATTTCTAATGAGGTCGACCAGTTGTCTATTTATTATTTTTTTTACTACGCATCAAGCTGCGCTGCTTGTCTTTGCTCCTGTGTGCTCGCGCACTCTCGCCTTTTCCACTTATTTTTATTTTTGATTTATTTTTGATTTATTTTGTCAATTTTAAAAAAAAAATACGCATCGTGCTGTGCTGTTTGTGTTTGCTTGAGTGCATTCGCGCGCTCTCGCTTTCTCCACTTTACAATTTTTTTGTTATTATTTATCTATTCCTGAGAGTTTATCTTATTTTTTATTTGTTTATTTAAATGAAGTCGACCAGTTGCCTGCCCTTCCTTCCATTATCCGTCACCGAGACAAACTGAACAAAGTTCTGAGGTCGACCTTGTAAAGATAAGGATTCAGGTCTGTCTGCTGTTTACCTTTGCTCCTGCGCGCACTGCCCTTCTCTCCACATTTATGTGTTTGTTTGTTTGTCTATCTAATCTTTTGGGTTTTTATTTCTAATGAGGTCGACCAGTTGTCTATTTATTATTTTTTTTACTACGCATCAAGCTGCGCTGCTTGTCTTTGCTCTGTGTGCTCGCGCACTCTCGCCTTTTCCACTTATTTTTATTTTTGATTTAATTTTGATTTATTTTGTCAATTTTAAAAAGAAATACGCATCGTGCTGTGCTGTTTGTGTTTGCTTGAGTGCATTCGCGCGCTCTCGCTTTCTCCACTTTACAATTTTTTGTTATTATTTATCTATTCCTGAGAGTTTATCTTATTTTTTATTTGTTTATTTAAATGAAGTCGACCAGTTGCCTGCCCTTCCTTCCATTATCCGTCACCGAGACAAACTGAACAAAGTTCTGAGGTCGACCTTGTAAAGATAAGGATTCAGGTCTGTCTGCTGTTTACCTTTGCTCCTGCGCGCACTGCCCGTCTCTCCACATTTATGTGTTTGTTTGTTTGTCTATCTAACTTTTGGGTTTTTATTTCTAATGAGGTCGACCAGTTGTCTATTTATTATTTTTTTTACTACGCATCAAGCTGCGCTGCTTGTCTTTGCTCCTGTGTGCTCGCGCACTCTCGCCTTTTCCACTTATTTTTATTTTTGATTTATTTTTGATTTATTTTGTCAATTTTAAAAAAAATACGCATCGTGCTGTGCTGTTTGTGTTTGCTTGAGTGCATTCGCGCGCTCTCGCTTTCTCCACTTTACAATTTTTTTGTTATTATTTATCTATTCCTGAGAGTTTATCTTATTTTTTATTTGTTTATTTAAATGAAGTCGACCAGTTGCCTGCCCTTCCTTCCATTATCCGTCACCGAGACAAACTGAACAAAGTTCTGAGGTCGACCTTGTAAAGATAAGGATTCAGGTCTGTCTGCTGTTTACCTTTGCTCCTGCGAGCACTGCCCTTCTCTCCACATTTATGTGTTTGTTTGTTTGTCTATCTAATCTTTTGGGTTTTTATTTCTAATGAGGTCGACCAGTTGTCTATTTATTATTTTTTTTACTACGCATCAAGCTGCGCTGCTTGTCTTTGCTCCTGTGTGCTCGCGCACTCTCGCCTTTTCCACTTATTTTTATTTTTGATTTATTTTTGATTTATTTTGTCAATTTAAAAAAAATACGCATCGTGCTGTGCTGTTTGTGTTTGCTTGAGTGCATTCGCGCGCTCTCGCTTTCTCCACTTTACAATTTTTTGTTATTATTTATCTATTCCTGAGAGTTTATCTTATTTTTTATTTGTTTATTTAAATGAAGTCGACCAGTTGCCTGCCCTTCCTTCCATTATCCGTCACCGAGACAAACTGAACAAAGTTCTGAGGTCGACCTTGTAAAGATAAGGATTCAGGTCTGTCTGCTGTTTACCTTTGCTCCTGCGCGCACTGCCCTTCTCTCCACATTTATGTGTTTGTTTGTTTGTCTATCTAATCTTTTGGGTTTTTATTTCTAATGAGGTCGACCAGTTGTCTATTTATTATTTTTTTTACTACGCATCAAGCTGCGCTGCTTGTCTTTGCTCCTGTGTGCTCGCGCACTCTCGCCTTTTCCACTTATTTTTATTTTTGATTTATTTTTGATTTATTTTGTCAATTTAAAAAAAAATACGCATCGTGCTGTGCTGTTTGTGTTTGCTTGAGTGCATTCGCGCGCTCTCGCTTTCTCCACTTTACAATTTTTTTGTTATTATTTATCTATTCCTGAGAGTTTATCTTATTTTTTATTTGTTTATTTAAATGAAGTCGACCAGTTGCCTGCCCTTCCTTCCATTATCCGTCACCGAGACAAACTGAACAAAGTTCTGAGGTCGACCTTGTAAAGATAAGGATTCAGGTCTGTCTGCTGTTTACCTTTGCTCCTGCGCGCACTGCCCTTCTCTCCACATTTATGTGTTTGTTTGTTTGTCTATCTAATCTTTTGGGTTTTTATTTCTAATGAGGTCGACCAGTTGTCTATTTATTATTTTTTTTACTACGCATCAAGCTGCGCTGCTTGTCTTTGCTCCTGTGTGCTCGCGCACTCTCGCCTTTTCCACTTATTTTTATTTTTGATTTATTTTTGATTTATTTTGTCAATTTAAAAAAAAATACGCATCGTGCTGTGCTGTTTGTGTTTGCTTGAGTGCATTCGCGCGCTCTCGCTTTCTCCACTTTACAATTTTTTTGTTATTATTTATCTATTCCTGAGAGTTTATCTTATTTTTTATTTGTTTATTTAAATGAAGTCGACCAGTTGCCTGCCCTTCCTTCCATTATCCGTCACCGAGACAAACTGAACAAAGTTCTGAGGTCGACCTTGTAAAGATAAGGATTCAGGTCTGTCTACTGTTTACCTTTGCTCCTGCGCGCACTGCCCATCTCTCCACATTTATGTGTTTGTTTGTTTGTCTATCTAATCTTTTGGGTTTTTATTTCTAATGAGGTCGACCAGTTGTCTATTTATTATTTTTTTTACTACGCATCAAGCTGCGCTGCTTGTCTTTGCTCCTGTGTGCTCGCGCACTCTCGCCTTTTCCACATATTTTTATTTTTGATTTAATTTTGATTTATTTTGTCAATTTTAAAAAGAAATACGCATCGTGCTGTGCTGTTTGTGTTTGCTTGAGTGCATTCGCGTGCTCTCGCTTTCTCCACTTTACAATTTTTGTTATTATTTATCTATTCCTGAGAGTTTATCTTATTTTTTATTTGTTTATTTAAATGAAGTCGACCAGTTGCCTGCCCTTCCTTCCATTATCCGTCACCGAGACAAACTGAACAAAGTTCTGAGGTCGACCTTGTAAAGATAAGGATTCAGGTCTGTCTGCTGTTTACCTTTGCTCCTGCGCGCACTGCCCTTCTCTCCACATTTATGTGTTTGTTTGTTTGTCTATGTAATCTTTTGGGTTTTTATTTCTAATGAGGTCGACCAGTTGTCTATTTATTATTTTTTTTACTACGCATCAAGCTGCGCTGCTTGTCTTTGCTCCTGTGTGCTCGCGCACTCTCGCCTCTTCCACTTATTTTTATTTTTGATTTATTTTTGATTTATTTTGTCAATTTAAAAAAAAATACGCATCGTGCTGTGCTGTTTGTGTTTGCTTGAGTGCATTCGCGCGCTCTCGCTTTCTCCACTTTACAATTTTTGTTATTATTTATCTATTCCTGAGAGTTTATCTTATTTTTTATTTGTTTATTTAAATGAAGTCGACCAGTTGCCTGCCCTTCTTCCATTATCCGTCACCGAGACAAACTGAACAAAGTTCTGAGGTCGACCTTGTAAAGATAAGGATTCAGGTCTGTCTGCTGTTTACCTTTGCTCCTGCGCGCACTGCCCTTCTCTCCACATTTATGTGTTTGTTTGTTTGTCTATCTAATCTTTTGGGTTTTTATTTCTAATGAGGTCGACCAGTTGTCTATTTATTATTTTTTTTACTACGCATCAAGCTGCGCTGCTTGTCTTTGCTCCTGTGTGCTCGCGCACTCTCGCCTTTTCCACTTATTTTTATTTTTGATTTATTTTGTCAATTTTTAAAAAAATACGCATCGTGCTGTGCTGTTTGTGTTTGCTTGAGTGCATTCGCGCGCTCTCGCTTTCTCCACTTTACAATTTTTTTGTTATTATTTATCTATTCCTGAGAGTTTATCTTATTTTTTATTTGTTTATTTAAATGAAGTCGACAGTTGCCTGCCCGTCCTTCCATTATCCATCACCGAGACAAACTGAACAAAGTTCTGAGGTCGACCTTGTAAAGATAAGGATTCAGGTCTGTCTGCTGTTTACCTTTGCTCCTGCGCGCACTGCCCATCTCTCCACATTTATGTGTTTGTTTGTTTGTCTATCTAATCTTTTGGGTTTTTATTTCTAATGAGGTCGACCAGTTGTCTATTTATTATTTTTTTTACTACGCATCAAGCTGCGCTGCTTGTCTTTGCTCCTGTGTGCTCGCGCACTCTCGCCTTTTCCACTTATTTTTATTTTTGATTTATTTTTGAATTATTTTGTCAATTTTAAAAAAAAGACGCATCGTGCTGTGCTGTTTGTGTTTGCTTGAGTGCATTCGCGCGCTCTCGCTTTCTCCACTTTACAATTTTTTGTTATTATTTATCTATTCCTGAGAGTTTATCTTATTTTTTATTTGTTTATTTAAATGAAGTCGACCAGTTGCCTGCCCTTCCTTCCATTATCCGTCACCGAGAGAAACTGAACAAAGTTCTGAGGTCGACCTTGTAAAGATAAGGATTCAGGTCTGTCTGCTGTTTACCTTTGCTCCTGCGCGCACTGCCCTTCTCTCCACATTTATGTGTTTGTTTGTTTGTCTATCTAATCTTTTGGGTTTTTATTTCTAATGAGGTCGACCAGTTGTCTATTTATTATTTTTTTTACTACGCTTCAAGCTGCGCTGCTTGTCTTTGCTCCTGTGTGCTCACCCACTCTCGCCTTTTCAACTTATTTTTATTTTTGATTTATTTTTGAATTATTTTGTCAATTTTAAAAAAAAATACGCATCGTGCTGTGCTGTTTGTGTTTGCTTGAGTGCATTCGCGCGCTCTCGCTTTCTCCACTTTACAATTTTTTTGTTATTATTTATCTATTCCTGAGAGTTTATCTTATTTTTTATTTGTTTATTTAAATGAAGTCGACCAGTTGCCTGCCCTTCCTTCCATTATCCGTCATCGAGACAAACTGAACAAAGTTCTGAGGTCGACCTTGTAAAGATAAGGATTCAGGTCTGTCTGCTGTTTACCTTTGCTCCTGCGAGCACTGCCCTTCTCTCCACATTTATGTGTTTGTTTGTTTGTCTATCTAATCTTTTGGTTTTTATTTCTAATGAGGTCGACCAGTTGTCTATTTATTATTTTTTTTACTAAGCATCAAGCTGCGTTGCTTGCCTTTGCTCCTGTGTGCTCGCGCACTCTCGCCTTTTCCACTTATTTTTATTTTTGATTTATTTTTGATTTATTTTGTCAATTTAAAAAAAATACGCATCGTCCTGTGCTGTTTGTGTTTGCTTGAGTGCATTCGCGTGCTCTCGCTTTCTCCACTTTACAATTTTTTGTTATTATTTATCTATTCCTGAGAGTTTATCTTATTTTTTATTTGTTTATTTAAATGAAGTCGACCAGTTGCTTGCCCTTCCTTCCATTATCCGTCACCGAGACAAACTGAACAAAGTTCTGAGGTCGACCTTGTAAAGATAAGGATTCAGGTCTGTCTGCTGTTTACCTTTGCTCCTGCGCGCACTGCCCTTCTCTCCACATTTATGTGTTTGTTTGTTTGTCTATCTAATCTTTTGGGTTTTTATTTCTAATGAGGTCGACCAGTTGTCTATTTATTATTTTTTTTACTACGCATCAAGCTGCGCTGCTTGTCTTTGCTCCTGTGTGCTCGCACACTCTCGCCTTTTCCACTTATTTTTATTTTTGATTTATTTTTTATTTATTTTGTCAATTTAAAAAAAAATATGCATCGTGCTGTGCTGTTTGTGTTTGCTTGAGTGCATTCGCGTGCTCTCGCTTTAACCACTTTACAATTTTTTTGTTATTATATATCTATTCCTGAGAGTTTATCTTATTTTTTATTTGTTTATTTAAATGAAGTCGACCAGTTGCTTGCCCTTCCTTCCATTATCCGTCACCGAGACAAACTGAACAAAGTTCTGAGGTCGACCTTGTAAAGATAAGGATTCAGGTCTGTCTGCTGTTTACCTTTGCTCCTGCGCGCACTGCCCTTCTCTCCACATTTATGTGTTTGTTTGTTTGTCTATGTAATCTTTTGGGTTTTTATTTCTAATGAGGTCGACCAGTTGTCTATTTATTATTTTTTTTTACTACGCATCAAGCTGCGCTGCTTGTCTTTGCTCCTGTGTGCTCGCGCACTCTCGCCTTTTCCACTTATTTTTATTTTTGATTTAATTTGAATTATTTTGTCAATTTTAAAAAAAAATACGCATCGTGCTGTGCTTTTTGTGTTTGCTTGAGTGCATTCGCGCGCTCTCGCTTTCTCCACTGTACAATTTTTTTGTTATTATTTATCTATTCCTGAGAGTTTATCTTATTTTTTATTTGTTTATTTAAATGAAGTCGACCAGTTGCCTGCCCTTCCTTCCATTATCCGTCACCGAGACAAACTGAACAAAGTTCTGAGGTCGACCTTGTAAAGATAAGGATTCAGGTCTGTCTGCTGTTTACCTTTGCTCCTGCGCGCACTGCCCTTCTCTCTATATTTATGTGTTTGTTTGTTTGTCTATCTAATCTTTTGGGTTTTTATTTCTAATGAGGTCGACCACTTGTCTATTTATTATTTTTTTTACTACGCATCAAGCTGCGCTGCTTGTCTTTGCTCCTGTGTGCTCGCGCACTCTCGCCTTTTCCACTTATTTTTATTTTTGATTTATTTTTGATTTATTTTGTCAATTTAAAAAAAAAATACGCATCGTGCTGTGCTGTTTGTGTTTGCTTGAGTGCATTCGCGCGCTCTCGCTTTCTCCACTTTACAATTTTTTTGTTATTATTTATCTATTCCTGAGAGTTTATCTTATTTTTTATTTGTTTATTTAAATGAAGTCGACCAGTTGCCTGCCCTTCCTTCCATTATCCGTCACCGAGACAAACTGAACAAAGTTCTGAGGTCGACCTTGTAAAGATAAGGATTCAGGTCTGTCTGCTGTTTACCTTTGCTCCTGCGCGCACTGCCCTTCTCTCCACATTTATGTGTTTGTTTGTTTGTCTATCTAATCTTTTGGGTTTTTATTTCTAATGAGGTCGACCAGTTGTATATTTATTATTTTTTTTACTACGCATCAAGCTGCGCTGCTTGTCTTTGCTCCTGTGTGCTCGCGCACTCTCGCCTTTTCCACTTATTTTTATTTTTGATTTATTTTTGATTTATTTTGTCAATTTAAAAAAAAAATACGCATCGTGCTGTGCTGTTTGTGTTTGCTTGAGTGCATTCGCGCGCTCTCGCTTTCTCCACTTTACAATTTTTTTGTTATTATTTATCTATTCCTGAGAGTTTATCTTATTTTTTATTTGTTTATTTAAATGAAGTCGACAGTTGCCTGCCCTTCCTTCCATTATCCGTCACCGAGACAAACTGAACAAAGTTCTGAGGTCGACCTTGTACAGATAAGGATTCAGGTCTGTCTGCTGTTTACCTTTGCTCCTGCGCGCACTGCCCTTCTCTCCACATTTATGTGTTTGTTTGTTTGTCTATCTAATCTTTTGGGTTTTTATTTCTAATGAGGTCGACCAGTTGTCTATTTATTATTTTTTTTACTACGCATCAAGCTGCGCTGCTTGTCTTTGCTCCTGTGTGCTCGCGCACTCTCGCCTTT
>NW_025957576.1:0-43273 GCF_023159225.1 Perognathus longimembris pacificus
AATCCTTATCTTTACAAGGTCGACCTCAGAACTTTGTTCAGTTTGTCTCGGTGACGGATAATGGAAGGAAGGGCAAGCAACTGGTCGACTTCATTTAAATAAACAAATAAAAAATAAGATAAACTCTCAGGAATAGATAAATAATAACAAAAAAATTGTAAAGGTGGAGGAAAGCGAGAGCGCGCGAATGCACTCAAGCAAACACAAACAGCACAGCACGATGCGTATTTTTTTTTAAATTGACAAAGTAAATCAAAAATAAATCAAAAATAAAAATAAGTGGAAAAGGCGAGAGTGCGCGAGCACACAGGAGCAAAGACAAGCAGCGCAGCTTGATGCGTAGTAAAAAAAATAATAAATAGACAACTGGTTCGACCTCATTAGAAATAAAAACCCAAAAGATTAGATAGACAAACAAACAAACACATAAATGTGGAGAGATGGGCAGTGCGCGCAGGAGCAAAGGTAAACAGCAGACAGACCTGAATCCTTATCTTTACAAGGTCGACTTCAGAACTTTGTTCAGTTTGTCTCGGTGACGGATAATTGAAGAAAGGGCAGGCAACTGATCGACTTCATTTAAATAAACAAATAAAAAATAAGATAAACTCTCAGGAATAGATAAATAATAACAAAAAAATTGTAAAGTGGAGGAAAGCGAGAGCGCGCGAATGCACTCAAGCAAACACAAACAGCACAGCACGATGCGTATTTTTTTTTTAAATTGACAAAATAATTCAAATTAAATCAAAAATAAAAATAAGTGGAAAAGACGAGAGTGCGCGAGCACACAGGAGCAAAGACAAGCAGCGCAGCTTGATGCGTAGTAAAAAAAATAATAAATAGACAACTGGTCGACCTCATTAGAAATAAAAACCCAAAAGATTAGATAGATAAAACAAACAAACACATAAATGTGGAGAGAAGGGCAGTGCGCGCAGGAGCAAAGGTAAACAGCAGACAGACCTGAATCCTTATCTTTACAAGGTCGACCTCAGAACTTTGTTCAGTTTGTCTCGGTGACGGATAATGGAAGGAAGGGCAAGCAACTGGTCGACTTCATTTAAATAAACAAATAAAAAATAAGATAAACTCTCAGGAATAGATAAATAATAACAAAAAAATTGTAAAGTGGAGAAAGCGAGAGCGCGCGAATGCACTCAAGCAAACACAAACAGCACAGCACGATGCGTATTTTTTTTTAAATTGACAAAATAAATCAAAAATAAATCAAAAATACAAATAAGTGGAAAAGGCGAGAGTGCGCGAGCACACAGGAGCAAAGACAAGCAGCGCAGCTTGATACATAGTAAAAAAAATAATAAATAGACAACTGGTCGACCTCATTAGAAATAAAAACCCAAAAGATTAGATAGACAAACAAACAAACACATAAATGTGGAGAGAATGGCAGTGCGCGCAGGAGCAAAGGTAAACAGCAGACAGACCTGAATCCTTATCTTTACAAGGTCGACCTCAGAACTTTATTCAGTTTGTCTCGGTGACGGATAATGGAAGGAAGGGCAGGCAACTGGTCGACTTCATTTAAATAAACAAATAAAAAATAAGATAAACTCTCAGGAATAGATAAATAATAACAAAAAAATTGTAAAGTGGAGAAAGCGAGAGCGCGCGAATGCATTCAAGCAAACACAAACAGCACAGCACGATGCGTATTTTTTTTAAAAATTGACAAAATAAATAAAAAATAAATCAAAAATAAAAATAAGTGGAAAAGGCGAGAGTGAGCGAGCACACAGGAGCAAAGCCAAGCAGCGCAGCTTGATGCGTAGTAAAAAAATAATAAATAGAAAACTGGTCGACCTCATTAGAAATAAAAACCCAAAAGATTAGGTAGACAAACAAACAAACACATAAATATGGAGAGAAGGGCAGTGCGCACTGGAGCAAAGGTAAACAGCAGACAGGCCTGAATCCTTATCTTTACAAGGTCGACCTCAGAACTTTGTTCAGTTTGTCTCGGTGACGGATAATGGAAGGAAGGGCAGACAACTGGTCGACTTCATTTAAATAAACAAATAAAAAATAAGATAAACTCTCAGGAATAGATAAATAATAACAAAAAAATTGTAAAGTGGAGAAAGCGAGAGCGCGCGAATGCACTCAAGCAAACACAAACAGCACAGCACGATGCGTATTTTTTTTAAATTGACAAAATAAATCAAAAATAAATCAAAAATAAAAATAAGTGGAAAAGGCGAGAGTGCGCGAGCACACAGGAGCAAAGACAAGCAGCGCAGCTTGATGCGTAGTAAAAAAAATAATAAATAGACAACTGGTCGACCTCATTAGAAATAAAAACCCAAAAGATTAGATAGACAAACAAACAAACACATAAATGTGGAGATAAGGGCAGTGCGCGCAGGAGCAAAGGTAAACAGCAGACAGACCTGAATACTTATCTTTACAAGGTCGACCTCAGAACTTTGTTCAGTTTGTCTCGGTGACGGATAATGGAAGGAAGGGCAGGCAACTGGTCGACTTCATTTAAATAAACAAATAAAAAATAAGATAAACTCTCAGGAATAGATAAATAATACAAAAAATTGTAAAGTGGAGAAAGCGAAGAGCGCGCGAATGCACTCAAGCAAGCACAAACAGCACAGCACGATGTGTATTTTTTTTAAATTGACAAAATAAATCAAAAATAAATCGAAAATAAAAATAAGTGGAAAAGGCGAGAGTGCGCGAGCACACAGGAGCAAAGACAAGCAGCGCAGCTTGATGCGTAGTAAAAAAAATAATAAATAGACAACTGGTCGACCTCATTAGAAATAAAAACCCAAAAGATTAGATAGACAAACAAACAAACACATAAATGTGGAGAGAAGGGCAGTGCAGGCAGGAGCAAAGGTAAACAGCAGACAGACCTGAATCCTTATATTTACAAGGTCGACCTCAGAACTTTGTTCAGTTTGTCTCGGTGACGGATAATGGAAGGAAGGGCAGGCAACTGGTCGACTTCATTTAAATAAACAAAAAAAAATAAGATAAACTCTCAGGAATAGATAAATAATAACAAAAAAATTGTAAAGTGGAGAAAGCGAGAGCGCGCGAATGCACTCAAGCAAACACAAACAGCACAGCACGATGCGTATTTTTTTTAAATTGAAAAATAAATCAAAAATAAAAATAAGTGGAAAAGGCGAGAGTGCGCGAGCACACAGGAGCAAAGACAAGCAGCGCAGCTTGATGCGTAGTAAAAAAAATAATAAATAGACAACTGGTCGACCTCATTAGAAATAAAAACCCAAAAGATTAGATAGACAAACAAACAAACACATAAATGTGGAGAGAAGGGCAGTGCGCGCAGGAGCAAATGTAAACAGCAGACAGACCTGAATCCTTATCTTTACAAGGTCGACCTCAGAACTTTGTTCAGTTTGTCACGGTGATGGAAAATGGAAGGAAGGGCAGGCAACTGGTCGACTTCATTTAAATAAACAAATAAAAAATAAGATAAACTCTCAGGAATAGATAAATAATAAAAAAAAAATTGTAAAGTGGAGAAAGCGAGAGCGCGCGAATGCACTCAAGCAAACACAAACAGCACAGCACGATGCGTATTTTTTTTAAATTGACAAAATAAATCAAAAATAAATCAAAAATAAAAATAAGTGGAAAAGGCGAGAGTGCGCGAGCACACAGGAGCAAAGCCAAGCAGCGCAGCTTGATGCGTAGTAAAAAAATAATAAATAGAAAACTGGTCGACCTCATTAGAAATAAAAACCCAAAAGATTAGGTAGACAAACAAACAAACACATAAATGTGGAGAGAAGGGCAGTGCGGGCAGGAGCAAAGGTAAACAGCAGACAGACCTGAATCCTTATCTTTACAAGGTCGACCTCAGAACTTTGTTCAGTTTGTCTCGGTGACGGATAATGGAAGGAAGGGCAGGCAACTGGTCGACTTCATTTAAATAAACAAATAAAAAATAAGATAAACTCTCAGGAATAGATAAATAATAACAAAAAAATTGTAAAGTGGAGAAAGCGAGAGCGCGCGAATGCACTCAAGCAAACACAAACAGCACAGCACGATGCGTATTTTTTTTAAATTGACAAAATAAATCAAAAATAAATCAAAAATAAAAATAAGTGGAAAAGGCGAGAGTGCGCGAGCACACAGGAGCAAAGACAAGCAGCGCAGCTTGATGCGTAGTAAAAAAAATAATAAATAGACAACTGGTCGACCTCATTAGAAATAAAAACCCAAAAGATTAGATAGACAAACAAACAAACACATAAATGTGGAGAGAAGGGCAGTGCGCGCAGGAGCAAAGGTAAACAGCAGACAGACCTGAATCCTTATCTTTACAAGGTCGACCTCAGAACTTTGTTCAGTTTGTCTCGGTGACGGATAATGGAAGGAAGGGCAGGCAACTGGTCGACTTCATTTAAATAAACAAATAAAATATAAGATAAACTCTCAGGAATAGATAAATAATAACAAAAAAATTGTAAAGTGGAGAAAGCGAGAGCGCGCGAATGCACTCAAGCAAACACAAACAGCACAGCACGATGCGTATTTCTTTTTAAAATTGACAAAATAAATCAAAAATAAAAATAAGTGGAAAAGGCGAGAGTGAGCGAGCACACAGGAGCAAAGACAAGCAGCGCAGCTTGATTCGTAGTAAAAAAAATAATAAATAGACAACTGCTCGACCTCATTAGAAATAAAATCCCAAAAGATTCGATAGACAAACGAACAAACACATAAATGTGGAGAGAAGGGCAGTGCGCGCAGGAGCAAAGGTAAACAGCAGACAGACCTGAATCCTTATCTTTACAAGGTCGACCTCAGAACTTTGTTCAGTTTGTCTCGGTGACGGATAATGGAAGGAAGGGCAGGCAACTGGTCGACTTCATTTAAATAAACAAATAAAAAATAAGATAAACTCTCAGGAATAGATAAATAATAACAAAAAAAATTGTAAAGTGGAGAAAGCGAGAGCGCGCGAATGCACTCAAGCAAACACAAACAGCACAGCACGATGCGTATTTTTTTTAAAAATTGACAAAATAAATAAAAAATAAATCAAAAATAAAAATAAGTGGAAAAGGCGAGAGTGAGCGAGCACACAGGAGCAAAGACAAGCAGCGCAGCTTGATTCGTAGTAAAAAAAATAATAAATAGACAACTGCTCGACCTCATTAGAAATAAAATACCAAAAGATTCGATAGACAAACGAACAAACACATAAATGTGGAGAGAAGGGCAGTGCGCGCAGGAGCAAAGGTAAACAGCAGACAGACCTGAATCCTTATCTTTACAAGGTCGACCTCAGAACTTTGTTCAGTTTGTCTCGGTGACGGATAATGGAAGGAAGGGCAGGCAACTGGTCGACTTCATTTAAATAAACAAAAAAAAATAAGATAAACTCTCAGGAATAGATAAATAATAACAAAAAAAATTGTAAAGTGGAGAAAGCGAGAGCGCGCGAATGCACTCAAGCAAACACAAACAGCACAGCACGATGCGTATTTTTTTTAAATTGAAAAAATAAATCAAAAGTAAATCAAAAATAAAAATAAGTGGAAAAGGCGAGAGTGCGCGAGCACACAGGAGCAAAGACAAGCAGCGCAGCTTGATGCGTAGTAAAAAAAATAATAAATAGACAACTGGTCGACCTCATTAGAAATAAAAACCCAAAAGATTAGATAGACAAACAAACAAACACATAAATGTGGAGAGAAGGGCAGTGCGCGCAGGAGCAAAGGTAAACAGCAGACAGACCTGAATCCTTATCTTTACAAGGTCGACCTCAGAACTTTGTTCAGTTTGTCACGGTGATGGAAAATGGAAGGAAGGGCAGGCAACTGGTCGACTTCATTTAAATAAACAAATAAAAAATAAGATAAACTCTCAGGAATAGATAAATAATAACAAAAAAATTGTAAAGTGGAGAAAGCGAGAGCGCGCGAATGCACACAAGCAAACACAAACAGCACAGCACGATGCGTATTTTTTTTAAATTGACAAAATAAATCAAAAATAAATCAAAAATAAAAATAAGTGGAAAAGACGAGAGTGCGCGAGCACACAGGAGCAAAGCCAAGCAGCGCAGCTTGATGCGTAGTAAAAAAATAATAAATAGAAAACTGGTCGACCTCATTAGAAATAAAAACCCAAAAGATTAGGTAGACAAACAAACAAACACATAAATATGGAGAGAAGGGCAGTGCGCACTGGAGCAAAAGTAAACAGCAGACAGGCCTGAATCCTTATCTTTACAAGGTCGACCTCAGAACTTTGTTCAGTTTGTCTCGGTGACGGATAATGGAAGGAAGGGCAGGCAACTGGTCGACTTCATTTAAATAAACAAATAAAAAATAAGATAAACTCTCAGGAATAGATAAATAATAACAAAAAAATTGTAAAGTGGAGAAAGCGAGAGCGCGCGAATGCACTCAAGCAAACACAAACAGCACAGCACGATGCGTATTTTTTTTAAATTGACAAAATAAATCAAAAATAAATCAAAAATAAAAATAAGTGGAAAAGGCGAGAGTGCGCGAGCACACAGGAGCAAAGCCAAGCAGCGCAGCTTGATGCGTAGTAAAAAAATAATAAATAGAAAACTGGTCGACCTCATTAGAAATAAAAACCCAAAAGATTAGGTAGACAAACAAACAAACACATAAATGTGGAGAGAAGGGCAGTGCGGGCAGGAGCAAAGGTAAACAGCAGACAGACCTGAATCCTTATCTTTACAAGGTCGACCTCAGAACTTTGTTCAGTTTGTCTCGGTGACGGATAATGGAAGGAAGGGCAGGCAACTGGTCGACTTCATTTAAATAAACAAATAAAAAATAAGATAAACTCTCAGGAATAGATAAATAATAACAAAAAAATTGTAAAGTGGAGAAAGCGAGAGCGCGCGAATGCACTCAAGCAAACAGAAACAGCACAGCACGATGCGTATTTTTTTTAAATTGACAAAATAAATCAAAAATAAATCAAAAATAAAAATAAGTGGAAAAGGCGAGAGTGCGCGAGCACACAGGAGCAAAGACAAGCAGCGCAGCTTGATGCGTAGTAAAAAAAATAATAAATAGACAACTGGTCGACCTCATTAGAAATAAAAACCCAAAAGATTAGATAGACAAACAAACAAACACGTAAATGTGGAGAGAAGGGCAGTGCGCGCAGGAGCAAAGGTAAACAGCAGACAGACCTGAATACTTCTCTTTACAAGGTCGACCTCAGAACATTGTTCAGTTTGTCTCGGTGACGGATAATGGAAGGAAGGGCAGGCAACTGGTCGACTTCATTTAAATAAACAAATAAAATATAAGATAAACTCTCAGGAATAGATAAATAATAACAAAAAAATTGTAAAGTGGAGAAAGCGAGAGCGCGCGAATGCACTCAAGCAAACACAAACAGCACAGCACGATGCGTATTTCTTTTTAAAATTGACAAAATAAATCAAAAATAAAAATAAGTGGAAAAGGCGAGAGTGCGTGAGCACACAGGAGCAAAGACAAGCAGCGCAGCTTGATGCATAGTAAAAAAAATAATAAATAGACAACTGGTCGACCTCATTAGAAATAAAAACCCAAAAGATTAGATAGACAAACAAACAAACACATAAATGTGGAGAGAAGGGCAGTGCGCGCAGGAGCAAAGGTAAACAGCAGACAGACCTGAATCCTTATCTTTACAAGGTCGACCTCAGAACTTTGTTCAGTTTGTCTCGGTGACGGATAATGGAAGGAAGGGCAGGCAACTGGTCGACTTCATTTAAATAAACAAATAAAAAATAAGATAAACTCTCAGGAATAGATAAATAATAACAAAAAAATTGTAAAGTGGAGAAAGAGAGAGCGCGCGAATGCACTCATGCAAACACAAACAGCACAGCACGATGCGTATTTTTTTTAAAAATTGACAAAATAAATAAAAAATAAATCAAAAATAAAAATAAGTGGAAAAGGCGAGAGTGAGCGAGCACACAGGAGCAAAGACAAGCAGCGCAGCTTGATTCGTAGTAAAAAAAATAATAAATAGACAACTGCTCGACCTCATTAGAAATAAAATCCCAAAAGATTCGATAGACAAACGAACAAACACATAAATGTGGAGAGAAGGGCAGTGCGCGCAGGAGCAAAGGTAAACAGCAGAGAGACCTGAATAATTATCTTTACAAGGTCGACCTCAGAACTTTGTTCAGTTTGTCTCGGTGACGGATAATGGAAGGAAGGGCAGGCAACTGGTCGACTTCATTTAAATAAACAAAAAAAAATAAGATAAACTCTCAGGAATAGATAAATAATAACAAAAAAATTGTAAAGTGGAGAAAGCGAGAGCGCGCGAATGCACTCAAGCAAACACAAACAGCACAGCACGATTCGTCTTTTTTTTAAATTGAAAAAATAAATCAAAAATAAATCAAAAATAAAAATAAGTGGAAAAGGCGAGAGTGCGCGAGCACACAGGAGCAAAGACAAGCAGCGCAGCTTGATGCGTAGTAAAAAAAATAATAAATAGACAACTGGTCGACCTCATTAGAAATAAAAACCCAAAAGATTAGATAGACAAACAAACAAACACATAAATGTGGAGAGAAGGGCAGTGCGCGCAGGAGCAAAGGTAAACAGCAGACAGACCTGAATCCTTATCTTTACAAGGTCGACCTCAGAACTTTGTTCAGTTTGTCACGGTGATGGAAAATGGAAGGAAGGGCAGGCAACTGGTCGACTTCATTTAAATAAACAAATAAAAAATAAGATAAACTCTCAGGAATAGATAAATAATAACAAAAAAACTGTAAAGTGGAGAAAGCGAGAGCGCGCGAATGCACGCAAGCAAACACAAACAGCACAGCACGATGCGTATTTTTTTTAAATTGACAAAATAAATCAAAAATAAATCAAAAATAAAAATAAGTGGAAAAGGCGAGAGTGCGCGAGCACACAGGAGCAAAGACAAGCAGCGCAGCTTGATGCGTAGTAAAAAAAATAATAAATAGACAACTGGTCGACCTCATTAGAAATAAAAACCCAAAAGATTAGATAGACAAACAAACAAACACATAAATGTGGAGAGAAGGGCAGTTCGCGCAGGAGCAAAGGTAAACAGCAGACAGACCTGAATCCTTATCTTTACAAGGTCGACCTCAGAACTTTGTTCAGTTTGTCACGGTGATGGAAAATGGAAGGAAGGGCAGGCAACTGGTCGACTTCATTTAAATAAACAAATAAAAAATAAGATAAACTCTCAGGAATAGATAAATAATAACAAAAAAATTGTAAAGTGGAGAAAGCGAGAGCGCGCGAATGCACTCAAGCAAACACAAACAGCACAGCACGATGCGTATTTTTTTTAAATTGACAAAATAAATCAAAAATAAATCAAAAATAAAAATAAGTGGAAAAGGCGAGAGTGCGCGAGCACACAGGAGCAAAGGCAAGCAACGCAGCTTGATGCTTAGTAAAAAAAATAATAAATAGACAACTGGTCGACCTCATTAGAAATAAAAACCCAAAAGATTAGATAGACAAACAAACAAACACATAAATGTGGAGAGAAGGGCAGTGCGCGCAGGAGCAAAGGTAAACAGCAGACAGACCTGAATCCTTATCTTTACAAGGTCGACCTCAGACCTTTGTTCAGTTTGTCTCGGTGACGGATAATAGAAGGAAGGGCAGGCAACTGGTCGACTTCATTTAAATAAACAAATAAAAAATAAGATAAACTCTCAGGAATAGATAAATAATAACAAAAATTGTAAAGTGGAGAAAGCGAGAGCGCGCGATTGCACTCAAGCAAACACAAACAGCACAGCACGATGCGTATTTTTATTTTAAATTGACAAAATAAATCAAAAATAAATCAAAAATAAAAATAAGTGGAAAAGGCGAGAGTGCGCGAGCACACAGGAGCAAAGACAAGCAGCGCAGCTTGATGCGTAGTAAAAAAAATAATAAATAGACAACTGGTCGACCTCATTAGAAATAAAAACCCAAAAGATTAGATAGACAAACAAACAAACACATAAATGTGGAGAGAAGGGCAGTGCGCGCAGGTGCAAAGGTAAACAGCAGACAGACCTGAATCCTTATCTTTACAAGGTCGACCTCAGAACTTTGTTCAGTTTGTCTCGGTGACGGATAATGGAAGGAAGGGCAGGCAACTGTCGACTTCATTTAAATAAACAAATAAAAAATAAGATAAACTCTCAGGAATAGATAAATAATAACAAAAAAATTGTAAAGTGGAGAAAGCGAGAGCGCGCGAATGCACTCAAGCAAACACAAACAGCACAGCACGGTGCGTATTTTTTTTTAAATTGACGAAATAAATCAAAAATAAATCAAAAATAAAAATAAGTGGAAAAGGCGAGAGTGCGCGAGCACACAGGAGCAAAGACAAGCAGCGCAGCTTGATGCGTAGTAAAAAAAATAATAAATAGACAACTGGTCGACCTCATTAGAAATAAAAACCCAAAAGATTAGATAGACAAACAAACAAACACATAAATGTGGAGAGAAGGGCAGTGGGCGCAGGAGCAAAGGTAAACAGCAGACAGACCTGAATCCTTATCTTTACAAGGTCGACCTCAGAACTTTGTTCAGTTTGTCTCGGTGACGGATAATGGAAGGAAGGGCAAGCAACTGGTCGACTTCATTTAAATAAACAAATAAAAAATAAGATAAACTCTCAGGAATAGATAAATAATAACAAAAAAATTGTAAAGTGGAGAAAGCGAGAGCGCGCGAATGCACTCAAGCAAACACAAACAGCACAGCACGATGCGTATTTTTTTTTAAATTGACAAAGTAAATCAAAAATAAATCAAAAATAAAAATAAGTGGAAAAGGCGAGAGTGCGCGAGCACACAGGAGCAAAGACAAGCAGCGCAGCTTGATGCGTAGTAAAAAAAATAATAAATAGACAACTGGTCGACCTCATTAGAAATAAAAACCCAAAAGATTAGATAGACAAACAAACAAACACATAAATGTGGAGAGATGGGCAGTGCGCGCAGGAGCAAAGGTAAACAGCAGACAGACCTGAATCCTTATCTTTACAAGGTCGACCTCAGAACTTTGTTCAGTTTGTCTCGGTGACGGATAATTGAAGAAAGGGCAGGCAACTGATCGACTTCATTTAAATAAACAAATAAAAAATAAGATAAACTCTCAGGAATAGATAAATAATAACAAAAAAATTGTAAAGTGGAGAAAGCGAGAGCGCGCGAATGCACTCAAGCAAACACAAACAGCACAGCACGATGCGTATTTTTTTTTTAAATTGACAAAATAATTCAAATTAAATCAAAAATAAAAATAAGTGGAAAAGGCGAGAGTGCGCGAGCACACAGGAGCAAATACAAGCAGCGCAGCTTGATGCGTAGTAAAAAAAATAATAAATAGACAACTGGTCGACCTCATTAGAAATAAAAACCCAAAAGATTAGATAGATAAACAAACAAACACATAAATGTGGAGAGAAGGGCAGTGCGCGCAGGAGCAAAGGTAAACAGCAGACAGACCTGAATCCTTATCTTTACAAGGTCGACCTCAGAACTTTGTTCAGTTTGTCTCGGTGACGGATAATGGAAGGAAGGGCAAGCAACTGGTCGACTTCATTTAAATAAACAAATAAAAAATAAGATAAACTCTCAGGAATAGATAAATAATAACAAAAAAATTGTAAAGTGGAGAAAGCGAGAGCGCGCGAATGCACTCAAGCAAACACAAACAGCACAGCACGATGCGTATTTTTTTTAAATTGACAAAATAAATCAAAAATAAATCAAAAATACAAATAAGTGGAAAAGGCGAGAGTGCGCGAGCACACAGGAGCAAAGGCAAGCAACGCAGCTTGATGCTTAGTAAAAAAAATAATAAATAGACAACTGGTCGACCTCATTAGAAATAAAAACCCAAAAGATTAGATAGACAAACAAACAAACACATAAATGTGGAGAGAAGGGCAGTGCGCGCAGGAGCAAAGGTAAACAGCAGACAGACCTGAATCCTTATCTTTACAAGGTCGACCTCAGAACTTTGTTCAGTTTGTCTCGGTGACGGATAATGGAAGGAAGGGCAGGCAACTGGTCGACTTCATTTAAATAAACAAATAAAAAATAAGATAAACTCTCAGGAATAGATAAATAATAACAAAAAAATTGTAAAGTGGAGAAAGCGAGAGCGCGCGAATGCACTCAAGCAAACACAAACAGCACAGCACGATGCGTATTTTTTTTAAATTGACAAAGTAAATCAAAAATAAATCAAAAATAAAAATAAGTGGAAAAGGCGAGAATGCGCGAGCACACAGGAGCAAAGGCAAGCAACGCAGCTTGATGCTTAGTAAAAAAAATAATAAATAGACAACTGGTCGACCTCATTAGAAATAAAAACCCAAAAGATTAGATAGACAAACAAACAAACACATAAATGTGGAGAGAAGGGCAGTGCGCGCAGGAGCAAAGGTAAACAGCAGACAGACCTGAATCCTTATCTTTACAAGGTCGACCTCAGAACTTTGTTCAGTTTGTCTCGGTGACGGATAATGGAAGGAAGGGCGGGCAACTGGTCGACTTCATTTAAATAAACAAATAAAAAATAAGATAAACTCTCAGGAATAGATAAATAATAACAAAAAAATTGTAAAGTGGAGAAAGCGAGAGCGCGCGAATGCACTCAAGCAAACACAAACAGCACAGCACGATGCGTATTTTTTTTAAAATTGACAAAATAATTCAAAAATAAATCAAAAATATAAATAAGTGGAAAAGGCGAGAGTGTGCGAGCACACAGGAGCAAAGACAAGCAGCGCAGCTTGATGCGTAGTAAAAAAAATAATAAATAGACAACTGGTCGACCTCATTAGAAATAAAAACCCAAAAGATTAGATAGACAAACAAACAAACACATAAATGTGGAGAGAAGGGCAGTGCGCACAGGAGCAAAGGTAAACAGCAGACAGACCTGAATCCTTATCTTTACAAGGTCGACCTCAGAACTCTGTTCAGTTTGTCTCGGTGACGGATAATGGAAGGAAGGGCAGGCAACTGGTCGACTTCATTTAAATAAACAAATAAAAAATAAGATAAACTCTCAGGAATAGATAAATAATAACAAAAAAATTGTAAAGTGGAGAAAGCGAGAGCGCGCGAATGCACTCAAGCAAACACAAACAGCACAGCACGATTCGTCTTTTTTTTAAATTGACAAAGTAAATCAAAAATAAATCAAAAATAAAAATAAGTGGAAAAGGCGAGAGTGCGCGAGCACACAGGAGCAAAGGCAAGCAACGCAGCTTGATGCTTAGTAAAAAAAATAATAAATAGACAACTGGTCGACCTCATTAGAAATAAAAACCCAAAAGAATAGATAGACAAACAAACAAACACATAAATGTGGAGAGAAGGGCAGTGCGCGCAGGAGCAAAGCTAAACAGCAGACAGACCTGAATCCTTATCTTTACAAGGTCGACCTCAGAACTTTGTTCAGTTTGTCTCGGTGACGGATAATGGAAGGAAGGGCAGGCAACTGGTCGACTTCATTTAAATAAACAAATAAAAAATAAGATAAACTCTCAGGAATAGATAAATAATAACAAAAAAATTGTAAAGTGGAGAAAGCGAGAGCGCGCGAATGCACTCAAGCAAACACAAACAGCACAGCACGATGCGTATTTTTTTTAAATTGACAAAATAAATCAAAAATAAATCAAAAATAAAAATAAGTGGAAAAGGCGAGAGTGCGCGAGCACACAGGAGCAAAGGCAAGCAACGCAGCTTGATGCTTAGTAAAAAAAATAATAAATAGACAACTGGTCGACCTCATTAGAAATAAAAACCCAAAAGATTAGATAGACAAACAAACAAACACATAAATGTGGAGAGAAGGGCAGTGCGCGCAGGAGCAAAGGTAAACAGCAGACAGACCTGAATCCTTATCTTTACAAGGTCGACCTCAGAACTTTGTTCAGTTTGTCTCGGTGACGGATAATGGAAGGAAGGGCAGGCAACTGGTCGACTTCATTTAAATAAACAAATAAAAAATAAGATAAACTCTCAGGAATAGATAAATAATAACAAAAAAATTGTAAAGTGGAGAAAGCGAGAGCGCGCGAATGCACTCAAGCAAACACAAACAGCACAGCACGATGCGTATTTCTTTTTAAAATTGACAAAATAAATCAAAAATAAAAATAAGTGGAAAAGGCGAGAGTGCGTGAGCACACAGGAGCAAAGACAAGCAGCGCAGCTTGATGCATAGTAAAAAAAATAATAAATAGACAACTGGTCGACCTCATTAGAAATAAAAACCCAAAAGATTAGATAGACAAACAAACAAACACATAAATGTGGAGAGAAGGGCAGTGCGCGCAGGAGCAAAGGTAAACAGCAGACAGACCTGAATCCTTATCTTACAAGGTCGACCTCAGACCTTTGTTCAGTTTGTCTCGGTGACGGATAATAGAAGGAAGGGCAGGCAACTGGTCGACTTCATTTAAATAAACAAACAAAAAATAAGATAAACTCTCAGGAATAGATAAATAATAACAAAAATTGTAAAGTGGAGAAAGCGAGAGCGCGCGAATGCACTCAAGCAAACACAAACAGCACAGCACGATGCGTATTTTTATTTTAAATTGACAAAATAAATCAAAAATAAATCAAAAATAAAAATAAGTGGAAAAGGCGAGAGTGCGCGAGCACACAGGAGCAAAGACAAGCAGCGCAGCTTGATGTGTAGTAAAAAAAATAATAAATAGACAACTGATCGACCTCATTAGAAATAAAAACCCAAAAGATTAGATAGACAAACAAACAAACACATAAATGTGGAGAGAAGGGCAGTGCGGGCAGGAGCAAAGGTAAACAGCAGACAGACCTGAATCCTTATCTTTACAAGGTCGACCTCAGAACTTTGTTCAGTTTGTCTCGGTGACGGATAATGGAAGGAAGGGCAGGCAACTGTCGACTTCATTTAAATAAACAAATAAAAAATAAGATAAACTCTCAGGAATAGATAAATAACAAAAAAATTGTAAAGTGGAGAAAGCGAGAGCGCGCGAATGCACTCAAGCAAACACAAACAGCACAGCACGGTGCGTATTTTTTTTTAAATTGACAAAATAAATCAAAAATAAATCAAAAATAAAAATAAGTGGAAAAGGCGAGAGTGCGCGAGCACACAGGAGCAAAGACAAGCAGCGCAGCTTGATGCGTAGTAAAAAAAATAATAAATAGACAACTGGTCGACCTCATTAGAAATAAAAACCCAAAAGATTAGATAGACAAACAAACAAACACATAAATGTGGAGAGAAGGGCAGTGCGCGCAGGAGCAAAGGTAAACAGCAGACAGACCTGAATCCTTATCTTTACAAGGTCGACCTCAGAACTTTGTTCAGTTTGTCTCGGTGACGGATAATGGAAGGAAGGGCAGGCAACTGGTCGACTTCATTTAAATAAACAAATAAAAAATAAGATAAACTCTCAGGAATAGATAAATAATAACAAAAAAATTGTAAAGTGGAGAAAGCGAGAGCGCGCGAATGCACTCAAGCAAACACAAACAGCACAGCACGATGCGTATTTTTTTTTAAATTGACAAAATAAATCAAAAATAAATCAAAAATAAAATAAGTGGAAAAGGCGAGAGTGCGCGAGCACACAGGAGCAAAGACAAGCAGCGCAGCTTGATGCGTAGTAAAAAAAATAATAAATAGACAACTGGTCGACCTCATTAGAAATAAAAACCCAAAAGATTAGATAGACAAACAAACAAACACATAAATGTGGAGAGAAGGGCAGTGCGCGCAGGAGCAAAGGTAAACAGCAGACAGACCTGAATACTTATCTTTACAAGGTCGACCTCAGAACTTTGTTCAGTTTGTCTCGGTGACGGATAATGGAAGGAAGGGCAGGCAACTGGTCGACTTCATTTAAATAAACAAATAAAAAATAAGATAAACTCTCAGGAATAGATAAATAATAACAAAAAAATTGTAAAGTGGAGAAAGCGAGAGCGCGCGAATGCACTCAAGCAAACACAAACAGCACAGCACGATGCGTATTTTTTTTAAATTGACAAAATAAATCAAAAATAAATCAAAAATAAAAATAAGTGGAAAAGGCGAGAGTGCGCGAGCACACAGGAGCAAAGACAAGCAGCGCAGCTTGATGCGTAGTAAAAAAAATAATAAATAGACAACTGGTCGACCTCATTAGAAATAAAAACCCAAAAGATTAGATAGACAAACAAACAAACACATAAATGTGGAGAGATGGGCAGTGCGCGCAGGAGCAAAGGTAAACAGCAGACAAACCTGAATCCTTATCTTTACAAGGTCGACCTCAGAACTTTGTTCAGTTTGTCTCGGTGACGGATAATGGAAGGAAGGGCAGGCAACTGGTCGACTTCATTTAAATAAACAAATAAAAAATAAGATAAACTCTCAGGAATAGATAAATAATAACAAAAAAATTGTAAAGTGGAGAAAGCGAGAGCGCGCGAATGCATTCAAGCAAACACAAACAGCACAGCACGATGCGTATTTTTTTTTAAAATTGACAAAATAATTCAAAAATAAATCAAAAATAAAAATAAGTGGAAAAGGCTAGAGTGCGCGAGCACACAGGAGCAAAGACAAGCAGCGCAGCTTGATGCGTAGTAAAAAAAATAATAAATAGACAACTGGTCGACCTCATTAGAAATAAAAACCCAAAAGATTAGATAGACAAACAAACAAACACATGAATGTGGAGAGATGGGCAGTGCGCGCAGGAGCAAAGGTAAACAGCAGACAGACCTGAATCCTTATCTTTACAAGGTCTACCTCAGAACTTTGTTCAGTTTGTCTCGGTGACGGATAATGGAAGGAAGGGCAGGCAACTGGTCGACTTCATTTAAATAAACAAATAAAAAATAAGATAAACTCTCAGGAATAGATAAATAATAACAAAAAAATTGTAAAGTGGAGAAAGCGATAGCGCGCGAATGCACTCAAGCAAAAACAAACAGCACAGCACGATGCGTATTTTTTTTTAAATTGACAAAGTAAATCAAAAATAAATCAAAAATAAAAATAAGTGGAAAAGGCGAGAGTGCGCGAGCACACAGGAGCAAAGACAAGCAGCGCAGCTTGATGCGTATTAAAAAAAATAATAAATAGACAACTGGTCGACCTCATTAGAAATAAAAACCCAAAAGATTAGATAGACAAACAAACAAACACATAAATGTGGAGAGATGGGCAGTGCGCGCAGGAGCAAAGGTAAAGAGCAGACAGACCTGAATCCTTATCTTTACAAGGTCGACCTCAGAACTTTGTTCAGTTTGTCTCGGTGACGGATAATGGAAGGAAGGGCAGGCAACTGATCGACTTCATTTAAATGAACAAATAAAAAATAAGATAAACTCTCAGGAATAGATAAATAATAACAAAAAAATTGTAAAGTGGAGAAAGCGAGAGCGCGCGAATGCACTCAAGCAAACACAAACACCACAGCACGATGCGTATTTTTTTTTTAAAATTGACAAAATAATTCAAATTAAATCAAAAATAAAAATAAGTGGAAAAGGCGAGAGTGCGCGAGCACACAGGAGCAAAGACAAGCAGCGCAGCTTGATGCGTAGTAAAAAAAATAATAAATAGACAACTGGTCGACCTCATTAGAAATAAAAACCCAAAAGATTAGATAGACAAACAAACAAACACATAAATGTGGAGAGAAGGGCAGTGCGCGCAGGAGCAAAGGTAAACAGCAGACAGACCTGAATCCTTATCTTTACAAGGTCGACCTCAAAACTTTGTACAGTTTGTCTCGGTGACGGATAATGGAAGGAAGGGCAGGCAACTGGTCGACTTCATTTAAATAAACAAATAAAAAATAAGATAAACTCTCAGGAATAGATAAATAATAACAAAAAATTGTAAAGTGGAGAAAGCGAGAGCGCGCGAATGCACTCAAGCAAACACAAACAGCACAGCACGATGCGTATTTTTTTTTAATTGACAAAAAAAATCAAAAATAAAAATAAGTGGAAAAGGCGAGAGTGCGCGAGCACACAGGAGCAAAGACAAGCAGCGCAGCTTGATGCGTAGTAAAAAAAATAATAAATAGACAACTGGTCGACCTCATTAGAAATAAAAACCCAAAAGATTAGATAGACAAACAAACAAACACATAAATGTGGAGAGAAGGGCAGTGTGCGCAGGAGCAAACGTAAACAGCAGACAGACCTGAATCCTTATCTTTACAAGGTCGACCTCAGAACTTTGTTCAGTTTGTCTCGGTGACGGATAATGGAAGGAAGGGCAGGCAACTGGTCGACTTCATTTAAATAAACAAATAAAAAATAAGATAAACTCTCAGGAATAGATAAATAATAACAAAAAAATTGTAAAGTGTAGAAAGCGAGAGCGCGCGAATGCACTCAAGCAAACACAAACAGCACAGCACGATGCGTATTTTTTTTTTAAATTGACAAAATAAATCAAAAATAAATCAAAAATAAAAATAAGTGGAAAAGGCGAGAGTGCGCGAGCACACAGGAGCAAAGACAAGCAGCGCAGCTTGATGCGTATTAAAAAAAATAATAAATAGACAACTGGTCGACCTCATTAGAATTAAAAACCCAAAAGATTAGATAGACAAACAAACAAACACATAAATGTGGAGAGAAGGGCAGTGCGCGCAGGAGCAAAGGTAAACAGCAGACAGACCTGAATCCTTATCTTTACAAGGTCGACCTCAGAACGTTCTTCAGTTTGTCTCGGTGATGGATAATGGAAGGAAGGGCAGGCAACTGGTCGACTCCATTTAAATAAACAAATAAAAAATAAGATACACACTCAGGAATAGATAAATAATAACAAAAAAATTGTAAAGTGGAGAAAGTGAGAGCGCGCGAATGCACTCAAGCAAACACAAACAGCACAGCACGATGCGTATTTTTTTAAAAAATTGACAAAATAAATCAAAAATAAATCAAAATAAAAATAAGTGGAAAAGGCGAGAGTGCGCGAGCACACAGGAGCAAAGACAAGCAGCGCAGCTTGATGCGTAGTAAAAAAAAAATTATAAATAGACAACTGGTCGACCTCATTAGAAATAAAAACCCAAGAAGGGGAGGCGACTGGTCGACTTCATTTAAATAAAGAAATAAAAAATAAGATAAACTCTCAGGAATAGATAAATAATAACAAAAAAATTGTAAAGTGGAGAAAGCGAGAGCGCGCGAATGCACTCAAGCAAACACAAACAGCACAGCACGATACGTATTTTTTTTTAAAATTGACAAAATAAATCAAAAATAAATCAAAAATAAAAATAAGTGGAAAATGCGAGAGTGCGCGAGCACACAGGAGCAAAGACAAGCAGCGCAGCTTGATGCGTAGTAAAAAAAATAATAAATAGACAACTGGTCGCCCTCATTAGAAATAAAAACCCAAAAGATTAGATAGACAAACAAACAAACACATAAATGTGGAGAGAAGGGCAGTGCGCGCAGGAGCAAAGGTAAACAGCAGACAGACCTGAATCCTTATCTTTACAAGGTCCACCTCAGAACTTTGTTCAGTTTGTCTCGGTGACGAATAATGGAAGGAAGGGCAGGCAACTGGTCGACTTCATTTAAATAAACAAATAAAAAATAAGATAAACTCTCAGGAATAGATAAATAATAACAAAAAAATTGTAAAGTGGAGAAAGCGAGAGCGCGCGAATGCACTCAAGCAAACACAAACAGCACAGCACGATGCGTATTTTTTTTTAAATTGACAAAATAAATCAAAAATAAATCAAAAATAAAAATAAGTGGAAAAGGCAAGAGTGCGCGAGCACACAGGAGCAAAGACAAGCAGCGCAGCTTGATGCGTAGTAAAAAAAATAATAAATAGACAAATGGTCGACCTCATTAGAAATAAAAACCCAAAAGATTAGATAGACAAACAAACAAACACATAAATGTGGAGAGAATGGCAGTGCGCGCAGGAGCAAAGGTAAACAGCAGACAGACATGAATCCTTATCTTTACAAGGTCGACCTCAGAACTTTGTTCAGTTTGTCTCGGTGACAGATAATGGAAGGAAGGGCAGGCAACTGGTCGACTTCATTTAAATAAACAAATAAAAATTAAGATAAACTCTCAGGAATAGATAAATAATAACAAAAAAATTGTAAAGTGGAGAAAGCGAGAGCGCGCGAATGCACTCAAGCAAACACAAACAGCACAGCACGATGCGTATTTTTTTTTAAAATTGACAAAATAAATCAAAAATGAATCAAAAATAAAAATAAGTGGAAAAGGCGAGCGTGCGCGAGCACACAGGAGCAAAGACAAGCAGCGCAGCTTGATGCGTAGTAAAAAAAATAATATATAGACAACTGGTCGACCTCATTAGAAATAAAAACCCAAAAGTTTAGATAGACAAACAAACAAACACATAAATGTGGAGAGAAGGTCAGTGCGCGCAGGAGCAAAGGTAAACAGCAGACAGACCTGAATCCTTATCTTTACAAGTTCGACCTCAGAACTTTGTGCAGTTTGTCTCGGTGACGGATAATGGAAGGAAGGGCAGGCAAATGGTCGACTTCATTTAAATAAACAAATAAAAAATAAGATAAACTCTCAGGAATAGATAAATAATAACAAAAAAATTGCAAAGTGGAGAAAGCGAGAGCGCGCGAATGCATTCAAGCAAACACAAACAGCACAGCACGATGCGTATTTTTTTTTAAATTGACAAAATAAATCAAAAATTAATCAAAAATAAAAATAAATGGAAAAGGCGAGAGTGCGCGAGCACACAGGAGCAAAGACAAGCAGCGCAGCTTGATGCGTAGTAAAAAAAATAATAAATAGACAACTGGTCGACCTCATTAGAAATAAAAACCCAAAAGATTAGATAGACAAACAAACAAACACATAAATGTGGAGAGAAGGGCAGTGCGCGCAGGAGCAAAGGTAAACAGCAGACAGACCTGAATCCTTATCTTCACAAGGTCGACCTCAGAACTTTGTTCAGTTTGTCTCGGTAACGGATAATGGAAGGAAGGGCAGGCAACTGGTCGACTTCATTTAAATAAACAAATAGAAAATAAACTCTCAGGAATAGATAAATAAAACAAAAAAAATTGTAAAGTGGAGAAAGCGAGAGCGCGCGAATGCACTCAAGCAAACACAAACAGCACAGCACGATGCGTATTTTTTTTTTAAATTGACAAAATAAATCAAAAATAAATCAAAAATAAAAATAAGTGGAAAAGGCGAGAGTGCGCGAGCACACAGGAGCAAAGACAAGCAGCGCACCTTGATGCGTAGTAAAAAAAATAATAAATAGACAACTGGTCGACCTCATTAGAAATAAAAACCCAAAAGATTAGATAGACAAACAAACAAACACATAAATGTGGAGAGAAGGGCAGTGCGCGCAGGAGCAAAGGTAAACAGCAGACATACCTGAATCCTTATCTTTACAAGGTCGACCTCAGAACTTTGTGCAGTTTGTCTCGGTGACGGATAATTGAAGGAAGGGCAGGCAACTGGTCGACTTCATTTAAATAAACAAATAAAAAATAAGATAAACTCTCAGGAATAGATAATTAATAACAAAAAATTGCAAAGTGGAGAAAGCGAGAGCACGCGAATGCACTCAAGCAAACACAAACAACACAGCACGATGTGTATTTTTTTTTAAAATTGACAAAATAAATCAAAATAAATCAAAAATAAAAATAAGTGGAAAAGGCGAGAGTGCGCGAGCACACAGGAGCAAAGACAAGCATCGCAGCTTGATGCGTAGTAAAAAAAATAATTAATAGACAACTGGTCGACCTCATTAGAAATAAAAACCCAAAAGATTAGATAGACAAACAAACAAACATATAAATGTGGAGAGAAGGGCAGTGCGCGCAGGAGCAAAGGTAAACAGCAGACAGACCTGAATCCTTATCTTTACAAGGTCGACCTCAAAACTTTGTTCAGCTTGTCTCGGTGACGGATAATGGAAGGAAGGGCAGGCAACTGGTCGACTTCATTTAAATAAACAAATAAAAAATAAGATAAACTCTCAGGAATAGATAAATAATAACAAAAAAATTGTAAAAAGGAGAAAGCGAGAGCGCGCGAAAGCACTCAAGCAAACACAAACAGCACAGCACGATGCGTATTTTTTTTTAAATTGACAAAATAAATCAAAAATAAAAATAAGTGGAAAAGGCGAGAGTGCGCGAGCACACAGGAGCAAAGACAAGCAGCGCAGCTTGATGCGTAGTAAAAAAAATAATAAATAGACAACTGGTCGACCTCATTAGAAATAAAAACCCAAAAGATTAGATAGACAAACAAACAAACACATAAATGTGGAGAGAATGGCAGTGCGCGCAGGAGCAAAGGTAAACAGCAGACAGACCTGAATCCTTATCTTTACAAGGTCAACCTCAGAACTTTGTTCAGTTTGTCTCGGTGACGGATAATGGAAGGAAGGGCAGGCAACTGGTCGACTTCATTTAAATAAACAAATAAAAAATAAGATAAACTCTCAGGAATAGATAAATAATAACAAAAAAATTGTAAAGTGGAGAAAGCGAGAGCGCGCGAATGCACTCAAGCAAACACAAACAGCACAGCACGATGCGTATTTTTTTTTTAAATTGACAAAATAAATCAAAAATAAATCAAAAATAAAAATAAGTGGAAAAGGAGAGAGTGCGCGAGCACACAGGAGCAAAGACAAGCAGCGCAGCTTGATGCGTAGTAAAAAAAATAATAAATAGACAACTGGTCGACCTCATTAGAAATAAAAACCCAAAAGATTAGATAGACAAACAAACAAACACATAAATGTGGAGAGAAGGGCAGTGCGCGCAGGAGCAAAGGTAAACAGCAGACAGACCTGAATCCTTATCTTTACAAGGTCGACCTCAGAACTTTGTTCAGTTTGTCTCGGTGACGGATAATGGAAGGAAGGGCAGGCAACTGGTCGACTTCATTTAAATAAACAAATAAAAAATAAGATAAACTCTCAGGAATAGATAAATAATAACAAAAAAATTGTAAAGTGGAGAAAGCGAGAGCGCGCGAGTGCACTCAAGCAAACACAAACAGCACAGCACGATGCGTATTTTTTTTTAAAATTGACAAAATAAATCAAAAATAAATCAAAAATAAAAATAAGTGGAAAAGGCGAGAGTGCGCGAGCACACAGGAGCAAAGACAAGCAGCGCAGCTTGATGCGTAGTAAAAAAAATAATAAATAGACAACTGGTCGACCTCATTAGAAAAAAAAATCCAAAAGATTAGATAGACAAACAAACAAACACATAAATGTGGAGAGAAGGGCAGTGCGCGCAGGAGCAAAGGTAAACAGCAGACAGACCTGAATCCTTATCTTTACAAGGTCGACCTCAGAACTTTGTTCAGTTTGTCTCGGTGACGGATAATGGAAGGAAGGGCAGGCAACTGGTCGACTTCATTTAAATAAACAAATAAAAAATAAGATAAACTCTCAGGAATAGATAAATAATAACAAAAAATTGTAAAGTGGAGAAAGCAAGAGCGCGCGAATGCACTCAAGCAAACACAAACAGCACAGCATGATGCGTATTTTTTTTTAAAATTGACAAAATAAATCAAAAATGAATCAAAAATAAAAATAAGTGGAAAAGGCGAGCGTGCGCGAGCACACAGGAGCAAAGACAAGCAGCGCAGCTTGATGCGTAGTAAAAAAAATAATAAATAGACAACTGGTCGACATCATTAGAAATAGAAACCCAAAAGATTAGATAGACAAACAAACAAACACATAAATGTGGAGAGAATGGCAGTGCGAGCAGGAGCAAAGGTAAACAGCAGACAGTCCTGAATCCTTATCTTTACAAGGTCAAACTCAGAACTTTGTTCAGTTTGTCTCGGTGACGGATAATGGACGGAAGGGCAGGCAACTGGTCGACTTCATTTAAATAAACAAATAAAAAATAAGATAAACACTCAGGAATAGATAAATAATAACAAAAAAATTGTAAAGTGGAGAAAGCGAGAGCGCGCGAATGCACTCAAGCAAACACAAACAGCACAGCACAATGCGTATTTTTTTTTTAAATTGACAAAATAAATCAAAAATAAATCAAATATAAAAATAAGTGGAAAAGGCGAGAGTGCGCGAGCACACAGGAGCAAAGACAAGCAGCGCAGCTTGATGCGTAGTAAAAAAAATAATAAATAGACAACTGGTCGACCTCATTAGAAATAAAAACCCAAAAGATTAGATAGACAAACAAACAAACACATAAATGTGGAGAGAAGGGCAGTGCGCGCAGGAGCAAAGGTAAACAGCAGACAGACCTGAATCCTTATCTTTACAAGGTCGACCTCAGAACTTTGTTCAGTTTGTCTCGGTGACGGATAATGGAAGGAAGGGCAGGCAACTGGTCGACTTCATTTAAATAAACAAATAAATTAAGATAAACTCTCAGGAATAGATAATTAATAACAAAAAAATTGTAAAGTGGAGAAAGCGAGAGCGCGCGAATGCACTCAAGCAAACACAAACAGCACAGCACGATGCGTATTTTTTTTTTAAAATTGACAAAATAAATCAAAAATAAATCAAAAATAAAAATAAGTGGAAAAGGCGAGAGTGCGCGAGCACACAGGAGCAAAGACAAGCATCGCAGCTTGATGCGTAGTAAAAAAAATAATTAATAGACAACTGGTCGACCTCATTAGAAATAAAAACCCAAAAGATTAGATAGACAAACAAACAAACATATAAATGTGGAGAGAAGGGCAGTGCGCGCAGGAGCAAAGGTAAACAGCAGACAGACCTGAATCCTTATCTTTACAAGGTCGACCTCAAAACTTTGTTCAGCTTGTCTCGGTGACGGATAATGGAAGGAAGGGCAGGCAACTGGTCGACTTCATTTAAATAAACAAATAAAAAATAAGATAAACTCTCAGGAATAGATAAATAATAACAAAAAAATTGTAAAGTGGAGAAAGCAAGAGCGCGCGAATGCACTCAAGCAAACACAAACAGCACAGCATGATGCGTATTTTTTTTTTAAATTGACAAAATAAATCAAAAATAAAAATAAGTGGAAAAGGCGAGAGTGCGCGAGCACACAGGAGCAAAGACAAGCAGCGCAGCTTGATGCGTAGTAAAAAAAATAATAAATAGACAACTGGTCGACCTCATTAGGAATAAAAACCCAAAAGATTAGATAGACAAACAAACAAACACATAAATGTGGAGAGAAGGGCAGTGCGCGCAGGAGCAAAGGTAAACAGCAGACAGACCTGAATCCTTATCTTTACAACATCGACCTCAGAACTTTGTTCAGTTTGTCTCGGTGACGGATAATGGAAGGAAGGGCAGGCAACTGGTCGACTTCATTTAAATAAACAAATAAAAAATAAGATAAACTCTCAGGAATAGATAAACAATAACAAAAAAATTGTAAAGTGGAGAAAGCGAGAGCGCGCAAATGCACTCAAGCAAACACAAACAGCACAGCACGATGTGTATTTTTTTTTTAAAATTGACAAAATAAATCAAAAATAAATCAAAAATAAAAATAAGTGGAAAAGGCGAGAGTGCGCGAGCACACAGGAGCAAAGACAAGCAGCGCAGCTTGACGCGTAGTAAAAAAAATAATAAATAGACAACTGGTCGACCTCATTAGGAATAAAAACCCAAAAGATTAGATAGACAAACAAACAAACACATAAATGTGGAGAGAAGGGCACTGCGCGCAGGAGCAAAGGTAAACAGCAGACAGACCTGAATCCTTATCTTTACAAGGTCGACCTCAGAACTTTGTTCAGTTTGTCTCGGTGACGGATAATGGAAGGAAGGGCAGGCAACTGGTCGACTTCATTTAAATAAACAAATAAAAAATAAGATAAACTCTCAGGAATAAATAATAACAAAAAAATTGTAAAGTGGAGAAAGCGAGAGCGCGCGAATGCACTCAAGCAAACACAAACAGCACAGCACGATGCGTATTTTTTTTTAAAATTGACAAAATAAATCAAAAATAAATCAAAAATAAAAATAAGTGGAAAAGGCGAGAGTGCGCGAGCACACAGGAGCAAAGACAAGCAGCGCACCTTGATGCGTAGTAAAAAAAATAATAAATAGACAACTGGTCGACCTCATTAGAAATAAAAACCCAAAAGATTAGATAGACAAACAAACAAACACATAAATGTGGAGAGAAGGGCAGTGCGCGCAGGAGCAAAGGTAACCAGCAGACATACCTGAATTCTTATCTTTACAAGGTCGACCTCAGAACTTTGTGCAGTTTGTCTCGGTGACGGATAATGGAAGGAAGGGCAGGCAAATGGTCGACTTCATTTAAATAAACAAATAAAAAATAAGATAAACTCTCAGGAATAGATAAATAATAACAAAAAAATTGCAAAGTGGAGAAAGCGAGAGCGCGCGAATGCACTCAAGCAAACACAAACAGCACAGCACGATGCGTATTTTTTTTTAAAATTGACAAAATAAATAAAAAATAAATCAAAAATAAAAATAAGTGGAAAAGGCGAGAGTGCGCGAGCACACAGGAGCAAAGACAAGCAGCGCAGCTTGATGCGTAGTAAAAAAAATAATAAATAGACAACTGGTCGACCTCATTAGAAATAAAAACCCAAAAGATTAGATAGACAAACAAACAAACACATAAATGTGGAGAGAAGGGCAGTGCGCGCAGGAGCAAAGGTAAACAGCAGACAGACCTGAATCCTTATCTTTACAAGGTCGACCTCAGAACTTTGTTCAGTTTGTCTCGGTGACGGATAATGGAAGGAAGGGCAGGCAACTGGTCGACTTCATTTAAATAAACAAATAGAAAATAAACTCTCAGTAATAGATAAATAATAACAAAAAAAATTGTAAAGTGGAGAAAGCGAGAGCGCGCGAATGCACTCAAGCAAACACAAACAGCACAGCACGATGCGTATTTTTTTTTAAAATTGACAAAATAAATCAAAAATAAATCAAAAATAAAAATAAGTGGAAAAGGCGAGAGTGCGCGAGCACACAGGAGCAAAGACAAGCAGCGCAGCTTGATGCGTAGTAAAAAAAATAATAAATAGACAACTGGTCGACCTCATTAGAAATAAAAACCCAAAAGATTAGATAGACAAACAAACAAACACATAAATGTGGAGAGAAGGGCAGTGCGCGCAGGAGCAAAGGTAAACAGCAGACAGACCTGAATCCTTATCTTTACAAGTTCGACCTCAGAACTTTGTTCAGTTTTTCTCGGTGACGGATAATGGAAGGAAGGGCAGGCAACTGGTCGACTTCATTTAAATAAACAAATAAAAAATAAGATAAACTCTCAGGAATAGATAAATAATAACAAAAAAATTGTAAAGTGGAGAAAGCGAGAGCGCGCGAATGCACTCAAGCAAACACAAACACCACAGCACGATGCGTATTTTTTTTTAAATTGACAAAATAAATCAAAAATAAAACTAAGTGGAAAAGGCGAGAGTGCGCGAGCACACAGGAGCAAAGACAAGCAGCGCAGCTTGATGCGTAGTAAAAAAAAATAATAAATAGACAACTGGTCGACCTCATTAGAAATAAAAACCCAAAAGATTAGATAGACAAACAAACAAACACATAAATGTGGAGAGAAGGGCAGTGCACGCAGGAGCAAAGGTAAACAGCAGACAGACCTGAATCCTTATCTTTACAAGGTCGAACTCACAACTTTGTTCAGTTTGTCTCGGTGACGGATAATGGAAGGAAGGGCAGGCAACTGGTCGACTTCATTTAAATAAACAAATAAAAAATAAGATAAACTCTCAGGAATAGATAAATAATAACAAAAAAATTGTAAAGAGGAGAAAGCGAGAGCGCGCGAATGTACTCAAGCAAACACAAACAGCACAGCACGATGCGAATTTTTTTTTAAAATTAACAAACTAAATCAAAAATAAATCAAAAATAAAAATAAGTGGAAAAGGCGAGAGTGCGCGAGCACACAGGAGCAAAGACAAGCAGCGCAGCTTGATGCGTAGTAAAAAAATTAATAAATAGACAACTGGTCGACCTCATTAGAAATAAAAACCCAAAAGATTAGATAGACAAACAAACAAACACATAAATGTTGAGAGAAGGGCAGTGCGCGCAGGAGCCAAGGTAAACAACAGACAGACCTGAATCCTTATCTTTACAAGGTCGACCTCAGAACTTTGTTCACTTTGTCTCGGTGACGGATAATGGAAGGAAGGGCAGGCAACTGGTCGACTTCATTTAAATAAACAAATAAAAAATAAGATAATCTCTCAGGAATAGATAAATAATAACAAAAAAATTGTAAAGTGGAGAAAGCGAGAGCGCGCGAATGCACTCAAGCAAACACAAACAGCACAGCACGATGCGTTTTTTTTTAAATTGACAAAATAAATCAAAAATAAATCAAAAATAAAAATCAGTGGAAAAGGCGAGAGTGCGCGAGCACACAGGAGCAAAGACAAGCAGCGCAGCTTGATGCGTAGTAAAAAAAATAATAAATAGACAACTGGTCGACCTCATTAGAAATAAAAACCCAAAAGATTAGATAGACAAACAAACAAACACATAAATGTGGAGAGAATGGCAGTGCGCGCAGGAGCAAAGGTAAACAGCAGACAGACCTGAATCCTTATCTTTACAAGGTCGACCTCAGAACTTTGTTCAGTTTGTCTCGGTGACAGATAATGGAAGGAAGGGCAGGCAACTGGTCGACTTCATTTAAATAAACAAATAAAAAATAAGATAAACTCTCAGGAATAGATAAATAATAACAAAAAAATTGTAAAGTGGAGAAAGCGAGAGCACGCGAATGCACTCAAGCAAACACAAACAGCACAGCACGATGCGTATTTTTTTTAAAATTGACAAAATAGATAAAAAATTAATCAAAAATAAAAATAAGTGGAAAAGGCGAGCGTGCCCGAGCACACAGGAGCAAAGACAAGCAGCGCAGCTTGATGCGTAGTAAAAAAAATAATAAATAGACAACTGGTCGACCTCATTAGAAATAAAAACCCAAAAGATTAGATAGACAAACAAACAAACACATAAATGTGGAGAGAAGGGCAGTGCGCGCAGGAGCAAAGGTAAACAGCAGACAGACCTGAATCCTTATCTTTACAAGTTCGACCTCAGAACTTTGTTCAGTTTTTCTCGGTGACGGATAATGGAAGGAAGGGCAGGCAACTGGTCGACTTCATTTAAATAAACAAATAAAAAATAAGATAAACTCTCAGGAATAGATAAATAATAACAAAAAAATTGTAAAGTGGAGAAAGCGAGAGCGCGCGAATGCACTCAAGCAAACACAAACACCACAGCACGATGCGTATTTTTTTTTAAATTGACAAAATAAATCAAAAATAAAACTAAGTGGAAAAGGCGAGAGTGCGCGAGCACACAGGAGCAAAGACAAGCAGCGCAGCTTGATGCGTAGTAAAAAAAAATAATAAATAGACAACTGGTCGACCTCATTAGAAATAAAAACCCAAAAGATTAGATAGACAAACAAACAAACACATAAATGTGGAGAGAAGGGCAGTGCACGCAGGAGCAAAGTTAAACAGCAGACAGACCTGAATCCTTATCTTTACAAGGTCGAACTCACAACTTTGTTCAGTTTGTCTCGGTGACGGATAATGGAAGGAAGGGCAGGCAACTGGTCGACTTCATTTAAATAAACAAATAAAAAATAAGATAAACTCTCAGGAATAGATAAATAATAACAAAAAAATTGTAAAGTGGAGAAAGCGAGAGCGCGCGAATGCACTCAAGCAAACACAAACAGCACAGCACGATGCCTATTTTTTTTTAAAATTGACAAAATAATTTAAAAATAAAAATAAGTGGAAAAGGTGAGAGTGCGCGAGCACACAGGAGGAAAGACAAGCAGCGCAGCTTGATGCGTAGTAAAAAAAATAATAAATAGACAACTGGTCTACCTCATTAGAAATTAAAACCCAAAAGATTAGATAGACAAACAAACAAACACATAAATGTGAAGAGAAGGGCAGTGCGCGCAGGAGCAAAGGTAAACAGCAGACAGACCTGAATCCTTATCTTTACAAGGGCGACCTCAGAACTTTGTTCAGTTTGTCTCGGTTACGGATAATGGAAGGAAGGGCAGGCAACTGGTCGACTTCATTTAAATAAACAAATAAAAAATAAGATAAACTCTCAGGAATAGATAAATAATAACAAAAAAATTGTAAAGTGGAGAAAGCGAGAGCGCGCGAATGCACTCAAGCAAACACAAACAGCACAGCACGATGCGTATTTTTTTAAATTGACAAAATAAATCAAAAATAAATAAAAAATAAATCAAAAATAAAAATAAGTGGAAAAGGCGAGAGTGCGCGGGCAAACAGGAGCAAAGACAAGCAGCGCAGCTTGATGCGTAGTAAAAAAAAATAATATATAGACAACTGGTCGACCTCATTAGAAATAAAAACCCAAAAGATTAGATAGACAAACAAACAAACACATAAATGTGGAGAGAAGGGCAGTGCGCGCAGGAGCAAAGGTAAACAGCAGACAGACCTGAATCCTTATCTTTACAAGGGCGACCTCAGAACTTTGTTCAGTTTGTCTCGGTGACGGATAATGGAAGGAAGGGCAGGCAACTGGTCGACTTCATTTAAATAAACAAATAAAAAATAAGATAATCTCTCAGGAATAGATAAATAATAACAAAAAAATTGTAAAGTGGAGAAAGCGAGAGCGCGCGAATGCACTCAAGCAAACACAAACAGCACAGCACGATGCGTTTTTTTTTAAATTGACAAAATAAATCAAAAATAAATCAAAAATAAAAATAAGTGGAAAAGGCGAGAGTGCGCGAGCACACAGGAGCAAAGACAAGCAGCGCAGCTTGATGCGTAGTAAAAAAAATAATAAATAGACAACTGGTCGACCTCATTAGAAATAAAAACCCAAAAGATTAGATAGACAAACAAACAAACACATAAATGTGGAGAGAATGGCAGTGCGCGCAGGAGCAATGGTAAACAGCAGACAGACCTGAATCCTTATCTTTACAAGGTCGACCTCAGAACTTTGTTCAGTTTGTCTCGGTGACAGATAATGGAAGGAAGGGCAGGCAACTGGTCGACTTCATTTAAATAAACAAATAAAAAATAAGATAAACTCTCAGGAATAGATAAATAATAACAAAAAAATTGTAAAGTGGAGAAAGCGAGAGCACGCGAATGCACTCAAGCAAACACAAACAGCACAGCACGATGCGTATTTTTTTTTAAAATTGACAAAATAGATAAAAAATTAATCAAAAATAAAAATAAGTGGAAAAGGCGAGCGTGCCCGAGCACACAGGAGCAAAGACAAGCAGCGCAGCTTGATGCGTAGTAAAAAAAATAATAAATAGACAACTGGTCGACCTCATTAGAAATAAAAACCCAAAAGATTAGATAGACAAACAAACAAACACATAAATGTGGAGAGAAGGGCAGTGCGCGCAGGAGCAAAGGTAAACAGCAGACAGACCTGAATCCTTATCTTTACAAGTTCGACCTCAGAACTTTGTTCAGTTTTTCTCGGTGACGGATAATGGAAGGAAGGGCAGGCAACTGGTCGACTTCATTTAAATAAACAAATAAAAAATAAGATAAACTCTCAGGAATAGATAAATAATAACAAAAAAATTGTAAAGTGGAGAAAGCGAGAGCGCGCGAATGCACTCAAGCAAACACAAACACCACAGCACGATGCGTATTTTTTTTTAAATTGACAAAATAAATCAAAAATAAAACTAAGTGGAAAAGGCGAGAGTGCGCGAGCACACAGGAGCAAAGACAAGCAGCGCAGCTTGATGCGTAGTAAAAAAAAATAATAAATAGACAACTGGTCGACCTCATTAGAAATAAAAACCCAAAAGATTAGATAGACAAACAAACAAACACATAAATGTGGAGAGAAGGGCAGTGCACGCAGGAGCAAAGTTAAACAGCAGACAGACCTGAATCCTTATCTTTACAAGGTCGAACTCACAACTTTGTTCAGTTTGTCTCGGTGACGGATAATGGAAGGAAGGGCAGGCAACTGGTCGACTTCATTTAAATAAACAAATAAAAAATAAGATAAACTCTCAGGAATAGATAAATAATAACAAAAAAATTGTAAAGTGGAGAAAGCGAGAGCGCGCGAATGCACTCAAGCAAACACAAACACCACAGCACGATGCCTATTTTTTTTTAAAATTGACAAAATAATTTAAAAATAAAAATAAGTGGAAAAGGGGAGAGTGCGCGAGCACACAGGAGGAAAGACAAGCAGCGCAGCTTGATGCGTAGTAAAAAAAATAATAAATAGACAACTGGTCTACCTCATTAGAAATTAAAACCCAAAAGATTAGATAGACAAACAAACAAACACATAAATGTGAAGAGAAGGGCAGTGCGCGCAGGAGCAAAGGTAAACAGCAGACAGACCTGAATCCTTATCTTTACAAGGGCGACCTCAGAACTTTGTTCAGTTTGTCTCGGTTACGGATAATGGAAGGAAGGGTAGGCAACTGGTCGACTTCATTTAAATAAACAAATAAAAAATAAGATAAACTCTCAGGAATAGATAAATAATAACAAAAAAATTGTAAAGTGGAGAAAGCGAGAGCGCGCGAATGCACTCAAGCAAACACAAACAGCACAGCACGATGCGTATTTTTTTAAATTGACAAAATAAATCAAAAATAAATAAAAAATAAATCAAAAATAAAAATAAGTGGAAAAGGCGAGAGTGCGCGGGCAAACAGGAGCAAAGACAAGCAGCGCAGCTTGATGCGTAGTAAAAAAAATAATATATAGACAACTGGTCGACCTCATTAGAAATAAAAACCCAAAAGATTAGATAGACAAACAAACAAACACATAAATGTGGAGAGAAGGGCAGTGCGCGCAGGAGCAAAGGTAAACAGCAGACAGACCTGAATCCTTATCTTTACAAGGGCGACCTCAGAACTTTGTTCAGTTTGTCTCGGTGACGGATAATGGAAGGAAGGGCAGGCAAATGGTCGACTTCATTTAAATAAACAAATAAAAAATAAGATAAACTCTCAGGAATAGATAAATAATAACAAAAAAATTGTAAAGTGGAGAAAGCGAGAGCGCGCGAATGCACTCAAGCAAACACAAACAGCACAGCACGATGCGTATTTTTTTTTTAAATTGACAAAATAAATCAAAAATAAATCAAAAATAAAAATAAGTGGAAAAGGCGAGAGTGCGCGAGCACACTGGAGCAAAGGCAAGCAGCGCAGCTTGATGCGTAGTAAAAAAAATAATAAATAGACAACTGGTCGACCTCATTAGAAATAAAATCCCAAAAGATTAGATAGACAAACAAACAAACACATAAATGTGGAGAGAAGGGCAGTGCGCGCAGGAGCAAAGGTAAACAGCAGACAGACCTGAATCCTTATCTTTACAAGGTCGACCTCCGAACTTTGTTCAGTTTGTCTCGGTGACGGATAATGGAAGGAAGGGCAGGCAACTGGTCGACTTCATTTAAATAAACAAATAAAAAATAAGATAAACTCTCAGGAATAGATAAATAATAACAAAAAAATTGTAAAGTGGAGAAAGCGAGAGCGCGCGAATTCACTCAAGCAAACACAAACAGCACAGCACGATGCATATTTTTTTTAAATTGACAAAATAAATCAAAAATAAATAAAAAATAAAAATAAGTGGAAAAGGCGAGAGTGCGCGAGCACACAGGAGCAAAGACAAGCAGCGCAGCTTGATGCGTAGTAAAAAAAATAATAAATAGACAACTGGTCGACCTCATTAGAAATAAAAACCCAAAAGATTAGATAGACAAACAAACAAACACATAAATGTGGAGAGAAGGGCAGTGAGCGCAGGAGCAAAGGTAAACAGCAGACAGACCTGAATCCTTATCTCTAAAAGGTCGACCTCAGAACTTTGTTCAGTGTGTCTCGGTGACGGATAATGGAAGGAAGGGCAGGCAACTGGTCGACTTCATTTAAATAAACAAATAAAAAATAAGATAAACTCTCAGGAATAGATAAATAATAACAAAAAAATTGTAAAGTGGAGAAAGCGAGAGCGCGCGAATGCACTCAAGCAAATACAAACAGCACAGCACGATGCGTATTTTTTTTTAAATTGACAAAGTAATTCAAAAATAAATCAAAAATAAAAATAAGTGGAAAAGGCGAGAGTGCGCGAGCACACAGGAGCAAAGACAAGCAGCGCAGCTTGATGCGTAGTAAAAAAAAACAAATAGACAACTGGTCGACCTCATTAGAAATAAAAACCCAAAAGATTAGATAGACAAACAAAAAAACACATAAATGTGGAGAGAAGGGCAGTGCGCGCAGGAGCAAAGGTAAACAGCAGACAGACCTGAATCCTTATCTTTACAAGGTCGACCTCAGAACTTTGTTCAGTTTGTCTCGGTGACGGATAATGGAAGGAAGGGCAGGCAACTGGTCGACTTCATTTAAATAAACAAATAAAAAATAAGATAAACTCTCAGGAATAGATAAATAATAACAAAAAAATTGTAAAGTGGAGATAGCGAGAGCGCGCGAATGCACTCAAGCAAACACAAACAGCACAGCACGATGCGTATTTTTTTTAAAATTGTCAAAATAAATCAAAAATAAATCAAAAATAAAAATAAGTGGAAAAGGCGAGAGTGCGCGAGCACACAGGAGCAAAGACAAGCAGCGCAGCTTGATGCGTAGTAAAAAAAATAATAAATAGACAACTGGTCGACCTCATTAGAAATAAAAACCCAAAAGATTAGATAGACAAACAAACAAACACATAAATGTGGAGAGAAGGGCAGTGCGCGCAGGAGCAAAGGTAAACAGCAGACAGACCTGAATCCTTATCTTTACAAGGTCGACCTCAGAACTTTGTTCAGTTTCTCTCGGTGACGGATAATGGAAGGAAGGACAGGCAACTGGTCGACTTCATTTAAATAAACAAATAAAAAATAAGATAAACTCTCAGGAATAGATAAATAATAACAAAAAAATTGTAAAGTGGAGAAAGCGAGAGCGCGCGAATGCACTCAAGCAAACACAAACAGCACAGCACGATGCGTATTTTTTTTAAAATTGACAAAATAAATCAAAAATAAATCAAAAATAAAAATAAGTGGAAAAGGCGAGAGTGCGCGAGCACACAGGAGCAAAGGCAAGTAGCGCAGCTTGATGCTTAGTAAAAAAAATAATAAATAGACAACTCTTCGACCTCATTAGAAATAAAAACCCAAAAGATTAGATAGACAAACAAACAAACATATAAATGTGGAGAGAAGGGCAGTGCGCGCAGGAGCAAAGGTAAACAGCAGACAGACCTGAATCCTTATCTTTACAAGGTCGACCTCAAAACTTTGTTCAGCTTGTCTCGGTGACGGATAATGGAAGGAAGGGCAGGCAACTGGTCGACTTCATTTAAATAAACAAATAAAAAATAAGATAAACTCTCAGGAATAGATAAATAATAACAAAAAAATTGTAAAAAGGAGAAAGCGAGAGCGCGCGAAAGCACTCAAGCAAACACAAACAGCACAGCACGATGCGTATTTTTTTTTAAATTGACAAAATAAATCAAAAATAAAAATAAGTGGAAAGGGCGAGAGTGCGCGAGCACACAGGAGCAAAGACAAGCAGCGCAGCTTGATGCGTAGTAAAAAAAATAATAAATAGACAACTGGTCGACCTCATTAGAAATAAAAACCCAAAAGATTAGATAGACAAACAAACAAACACATAAATGTGGAGAGAATGGCAGTGCGCGCAGGAGCAAAGGTAAACAGCAGACAGACCTGAATCCTTATCTTTACAAGGTCAACCTCAGAACTTTGTTCAGTTTGTCTCGGTGACGGATAATGGAAGGAAGGGTAGGCAACTGGTCGACTTCATTTAAATAAACAAATAAAAAATAAGATAAACTCTCAGGAATAGATAAATAATAACAAAAAAATTGTAAAGTGGAGAAAGCGAGAGCGCGCGAATGCACTCAAGCAAACACAAACAGCACAGCACGATGCGTATTTTTTTAAATTGACAAAATAAATCAAAAATAAATAAAAAATAAATCAAAAATAAAAATAAGTGGAAAAGGCGAGAGTGCGCGGGCAAACAGGAGCAAAGACAAGCAGCGCAGCTTGATGCGTAGTAAAAAAAAATAATATATAGACAACTGGTCGACCTCATTAGAAATAAAAACCCAAAAGATTAGATAGACAAACAAACAAACACATAAATGTGGAGAGAAGGGCAGTGCGCGCAGGAGCAAAGGTAAACAGCAGACAGACCTGAATCCTTATCTTTACAAGGGCGACCTCAGAACTTTGTTCAGTTTGTCTCGGTGACGGATAATGGAAGGAAGGGCAGGCAAATGGTCGACTTCATTTAAATAAACAAATAAAAAATAAGATAAACTCTCAGGAATAGATAAATAATAACAAAAAAATTGTAAAGTGGAGAAAGCGAGAGCGCGCGAATGCACTCAAGCAAACACAAACAGCACAGCACGATGCGTATTTTTTTTTTAAATTGACAAAATAAATCAAAAATAAATCAAAAATAAAAATAAGTGGAAAAGGCGAGAGTGCGCGAGCACACTGGAGCAAAGGCAAGCAGCGCAGCTTGATGCGTAGTAAAAAAAATAATAAATAGACAACTGGTCGACCTCATTAGAAATAAAATCCCAAAAGATTAGATAGACAAACAAACAAACACATAAATGTGGAGAGAAGGGCAGTGCGCGCAGGAGCAAAGGTAAACAGCAGACAGACCTGAATCCTTATCTTTACAAGGTCGACCTCCGAACTTTGTTCAGTTTGTCTCGGTGACGGATAATGGAAGGAAGGGCAGGCAACTGGTCGACTTCATTTAAATAAACAAATAAAAAATAAGATAAACTCTCAGGAATAGATAAATAATAACAAAAAAATTGTAAAGTGGAGAAAGCGAGAGCGCGCGAATTCACTCAAGCAAACACAAACAGCACAGCACGATGCATATTTTTTTTAAATTGACAAAATAAATCAAAAATAAATAAAAAATAAAAATAAGTGGAAAAGGCGAGAGTGCGCGAGCACACAGGAGCAAAGACAAGCAGCGCAGCTTGATGCGTAGTAAAAAAAATAATAAATAGACAACTGGTCGACCTCATTAGAAATAAAAACCCAAAAGATTAGATAGACAAACAAACAAACACATAAATGTGGAGAGAAGGGCAGTGAGCGCAGGAGCAAAGGTAAACAGCAGACAGACCTGAATCCTTATCTCTAAAAGGTCGACCTCAGAACTTTGTTCAGTGTGTCTCGGTGACGGATAATGGAAGGAAGGGCAGGCAACTGGTCGACTTCATTTAAATAAACAAATAAAAAATAAGATAAACTCTCAGGAATAGATAAATAATAACAAAAAAATTGTAAAGTGGAGAAAGCGAGAGCGCGCGAATGCACTCAAGCAAATACAAACAGCACAGCACGATGCGTATTTTTTTTTTAAATTGACAAAGTAATTCAAAAATAAATCAAAAATAAAAATAAGTGGAAAAGGCGAGAGTGCGCGAGCACACAGGAGCAAAGACAAGCAGCGCAGCTTGATGCGTAGTAAAAAAAAACAAATAGACAACTGGTCGACCTCATTAGAAATAAAAACCCAAAAGATTAGATAGACAAACAAAAAAACACATAAATGTGGAGAGAAGGGCAGTGCGCGCAGGAGCAAAGGTAAACAGCAGACAGACCTGAATCCTTATCTTTACAAGGTCGACCTCAGAACTTTGTTCAGTTTGTCTCGGTGACGGATAATGGAAGGAAGGGCAGGCAACTGGTCGACTTCATTTAAATAAACAAATAAAAAATAAGATAAACTCTCAGGAATAGATAAATAATAACAAAAAAATTGTAAAGTGGAGATAGCGAGAGCGCGCGAATGCACTCAAGCAAACACAAACAGCACAGCACGATGCGTATTTTTTTTAAAATTGTCAAAATAAATCAAAAATAAATCAAAAATAAAAATAAGTGGAAAAGGCGAGAGTGCGCGAGCACACAGGAGCAAAGACAAGCAGCGCAGCTTGATGCGTAGTAAAAAAAATAATAAATAGACAACTGGTCGACCTCATTAGAAATAAAAACCCAAAAGATTAGATAGACAAACAAACAAACACATAAATGTGGAGAGAAGGGCAGTGCGCGCAGGAGCAAAGGTAAACAGCAGACAGACCTGAATCCTTATCTTTACAAGGTCGACCTCAGAACTTTGTTCAGTTTCTCTCGGTGACGGATAATGGAAGGAAGGACAGGCAACTGGTCGACTTCATTTAAATAAACAAATAAAAAATAAGATAAACTCTCAGGAATAGATAAATAATAACAAAAAAATTGTAAAGTGGAGAAAGCGAGAGCGCGCGAATGCACTCAAGCAAACACAAACAGCACAGCACGATGCGTATTTTTTTTAAAATTGACAAAATAAATCAAAAATAAATCAAAAATAAAAATAAGTGGAAAAGGCGAGAGTGCGCGAGCACACAGGAGCAAAGGCAAGTAGCGCAGCTTGATGCTTAGTAAAAAAAATAATAAATAGACAACTCTTCGACCTCATTAGAAATAAAAACCCAAAAGATTAGATAGACAAACAAACAAACATATAAATGTGGAGAGAAGGGCAGTGCGCGCAGGAGCAAAGGTAAACAGCAGACAGACCTGAATCCTTATCTTTACAAGGTCGACCTCAAACTTTGTTCAGCTTGTCTCGGTGACGGATAATGGAAGGAAGGGCAGGCAACTGGTCGACTTCATTTAAATAAACAAATAAAAAATAAGATAAACTCTCAGGAATAGATAAATAATAACAAAAAAATTGTAAAAAGGAGAAAGCGAGAGCGCGCGAAAGCACTCAAGCAAACACAAACAGCACAGCACGATGCGTATTTTTTTTTAAATTGACAAAATAAATCAAAAATAAAAATAAGTGGAAAGGGCGAGAGTGCGCGAGCACACAGGAGCAAAGACAAGCAGCGCAGCTTGATGCGTAGTAAAAAAAATAATAAATAGACAACTGGTCGACCTCATTAGAAATAAAAACCCAAAAGATTAGATAGACAAACAAACAAACACATAAATGTGGAGAGAATGGCAGTGCGCGCAGGAGCAAAGGTAAACAGCAGACAGACCTGAATCCTTATCTTTACAAGGTCAACCTCAGAACTTTGTTCAGTTTGTCTCGGTGACGGATAATGGAAGGAAGGGCAGGCAACTGGTCGACTTCATTTAAATAAACAAATAAAAAATAAGATAAACTCTCAGGAATAGATAAATAATAACAAAAAAATTGTAAAGTGGAGAAAGCGAGAGCGCGCGAATGCACTCAAGCAAACACAAACAGCACAGCACGATGCGTATTTTTTTTTAAATTGACAAAATAAATCAAAAATAAATCAAAAATAAAAATAAGTGGAAAAGGAGAGAGTGCGCGAGCACACAGGAGCAAAGACAAGCAGCGCAGCTTGATGCGTAGTAAAAAAAATAATAAATAGACAACTGGTCGACCTCATTAGAAATAAAAACCCAAAAGATTAGATAGACAAACAAACAAACACATAAATGTGGAGAGAAGGGCAGTGCGCGCAGGAGCAAAGGTAAACAGCAGACAGACCTGAATCCTTATCTTTACAAGGTCGACCTCAGAACTTTGTTCAGTTTGTCTCGGTGACGGATAATGGAAGGAAGGGCAGGCAACTGGTCGACTTCATTTAAATAAACAAATAAAAAATAAGATAAACTCTCAGGAATAGATAAATAATAACAAAAAAATTGTAAAGTGGAGAAAGCGAGAGCGCGCGAGTGCACTCAAGCAAACACAAACAGCACAGCACGATGCGTATTTTTTTTTAAAATTGACAAAATAAATCAAAAATAAATCAAAAATAAAAATAAGTGGAAAAGGCGAGAGTGCGCGAGCACACAGGAGCAAAGACAAGCAGCGCAGCTTGATGCGTAGTAAAAAAAATAATAAATAGACAACTGGTCGACCTCATTAGAAAAAAAATCCAAAAGATTAGATAGACAAACAAACAAACACATAAATGTGGAGAGAAGGGCAGTGCGCGCAGGAGCAAAGGTAAACAGCAGACAGACCTGAATCCTTATCTTTACAAGGTCGACCTCAGAACTTTGTTCAGTTTGTCTCGGTGACGGATAATGGAAGGAAGGGCAGGCAACTGGTCGACTTCATTTAAATAAACAAATAAAAAATAAGATAAACTCTCAGGAATAGATAAATAATAACAAAAAATTGTAAAGTGGAGAAAGCAAGAGCGCGCGAATGCACTCAAGCAAACACAAACAGCACAGCATGATGCGTATTTTTTTTTAAAATTGACAAAATAAATCAAAAATGAATCAAAAATAAAAATAAGTGGAAAAGGCGAGCGTGCGCGAGCACACAGGAGCAAAGACAAGCAGCGCAGCTTGATGCGTAGTAAAAAAAATAATAAATAGACAACTGGTCGACATCATTAGAAATAGAAACCCAAAAGATTAGATAGACAAACAAACAAACACATAAATGTGGAGAGAATGGCAGTGCGCGCAGGAGCAAAGGTAAACAGCAGACAGACCTGAATCCTTATCTTTACAAGGTCAAACTCAGAACTTTGTTCAGTTTGTCTCGGTGACGGATAATGGACGGAAGGGCAGGCAACTGGTCGACTTCATTTAAATAAACAAATAAAAAATAAGATAAACACTCAGGAATAGATAAATAATAACAAAAAAATTGTAAAGTGGAGAAAGCGAGAGCGCGCGAATGCACTCAAGCAAACACAAACAGCACAGCACAATGCGTATTTTTTTTTTAAATTGACAAAATAAATCAAAAATAAATCAAATATAAAAATAAGTGGAAAAGGCGAGAGTGCGCGAGCACACAGGAGCAAAGACAAGCAGCGCAGCTTGATGCGTAGTAAAAAAAAATAATAAATAGACAACTGGTCGACCTCATTAGAAATAAAAACCCAAAAGATTAGATAGACAAACAAACAAACACATAAATGTGGAGAGAAGGGCAGTGCGCGCAGGAGCAAAGGTAAACAGCAGACAGACCTGAATCCTTATCTTTACAAGGTCGACCTCAGAACTTTGTTCAGTTTGTCTCGGTGACGGATAATGGAAGGAAGGGCAGGCAACTGGTCGACTTCATTTAAATAAACAAATAAAAAATAAGATAAACTCTCAGGAATAGATAAATAATAACAAAAAAATTGTAAAGTGGAGAAAGCGAGAGCGCGCGAATGCACTCAAGCAAACACAAACAGCACAGCACGATGCGTATTTTTTTTTTAAAATTGACAAAATAAATCAAAAATAAATCAAAAATAAAAATAAGTGGAAAAGGCGAGAGTGCGCGAGCACACAGGAGCAAAGACAAGCAGCGCAGCTTGATGCGTAGTAAAAAAAATAATAAATAGACAACTGGTCGACCTCATTAGAAATAAAAACCCAAAAGATTAGATAGACAAACAAACAAACATATAAATGTGGAGAGAAGGGCAGTGCGCGCAGGAGCAAAGGTAAACAGCAGACAGACCTGAATCCTTATCTTTACAAGGTCGACCTCAAAACTTTGTTCAGCTTGTCTCGGTGACGGATAATGGAAGGAAGGGCAGGCAACTGGTCGACTTCATTTAAATAAACAAATAAAAAATAAGATAAACTCTCAGGAATAGATAAATAATAACAAAAAAATTGTAAAGTGGAGAAAGCAAGAGCGCGCGAATGCACTCAAGCAAACACAAACAGCACAGCATGATGCGTATTTTTTTTTTAAATTGACAAAATAAATCAAAAATAAAAATAAGTGGAAAAGGCGAGAGTGCGCGAGCACACAGGAGCAAAGACAAGCAGCGCAGCTTGATGCGTAGTAAAAAAAATAATAAATAGACAACTGGTCGACCTCATTAGGAATAAAAACCCAAAAGATTAGATAGACAAACAAACAAACACATAAATGTGGAGAGAAGGGCAGTGCGCGCAGGAGCAAAGGTAAACAGCAGACAGACCTGAATCCTTATCTTTACAACATCGACCTCAGAACTTTGTTCAGTTTGTCTCGGTGACGGATAATGGAAGGAAGGGCAGGCAACTGGTCGACTTCATTTAAATAAACAAATAAAAAATAAGATAAACTCTCAGGAATAGATAAACAATAACAAAAAAATTGTAAAGTGGAGAAAGCGAGAGCGCGCAAATGCACTCAAGCAAACACAAACAGCACAGCACGATGTGTATTTTTTTTTTAAAATTGACAAAATAAATCAAAAATAAATCAAAAATAAAAATAAGTGGAAAAGGCGAGAGTGCGCGAGCACACAGGAGCAAAGACAAGCAGCGCAGCTTGACGCGTAGTAAAAAAAATAATAAATAGACAACTGGTCGACCTCATTAGGAATAAAAACCCAAAAGATTAGATAGACAAACAAACAAACACATAAATGTGGAGAGAAGGGCACTGCGCGCAGGAGCAAAGGTAAACAGCAGACAGACCTGAATCCTTATCTTTACAAGGTCGACCTCAGAACTTTGTTCAGTTTGTCTCGGTGACGGATAATGGAAGGAAGGGCAGGCAACTGGTCGACTTCATTTAAATAAACAAATAAAAAATAAGATAAACTCTCAGGAATAAATAATAACAAAAAAATTGTAAAGTGGAGAAAGCGAGAGCGCGCGAATGCACTCAAGCAAACACAAACAGCACAGCACGATGCGTATTTTTTTTTAAAATTGACAAAATAAATCAAAAATAAATCAAAAATAAAAATAAGTGGAAAAGGCGAGAGTGCGCGAGCACACAGGAGCAAAGACAAGCAGCGCACCTTGATGCGTAGTAAAAAAAATAATAAATAGACAACTGGTCGACCTCATTAGAAATAAAAACCCAAAAGATTAGATAGACAAACAAACAAACACATAAATGTGGAGAGAAGGGCAGTGCGGGCAGGAGCAAAGGTAACCAGCAGACATACCTGAATTCTTATCTTTACAAGGTCGACCTCAGAACTTTGTGCAGTTTGTCTCGGTGACGGATAATGGAAGGAAGGGCAGGCAAATGGTCGACTTCATTTAAATAAACAAATAAAAAATAAGATAAACTCTCAGGAATAGATAAATAATAACAAAAAAATTGCAAAGTGGAGAAAGCGAGAGCGCGCGAATGCACTCAAGCAAAC